>NC_057794.1:305706907-305709491 GCF_018294505.1 Triticum aestivum
CGCCCCGCGCCGCCGCCGACCGCCGCCGTCGTCGGAGCACCGCCGCCGCCCGCCGGATTAGTCGCCGGAGTTGCCGGAGGTAGTTTTCTTTAGTCGTCGGTTTTTCCCGAAAAACCGTTCGGTTTTCCGACAGTTTTGTTCATTTTTTTTAGTTTCTGTTTTTTTAATAGATCGGTTTCCGGTTTATTTAAATAGCGAGTGTTTGTCCGTTCGTTCGTTTTAACGCATGTTCGTCATTTTTCTTTTTCTCGGATTAAATCCGCGATTTTTCTGATCGCGATTTCTGATCCGATTTTCGTTTTAGTCTAACTTTTCGCTCGTCTATCGGAATCAGGCGATTCAAGCTCCTGGAGTTTCGTCTCGAAACCCTCTTTCCGTTTAACCAACTTAAACAAGTTTTTGCCACTGTAAAAATTGCCCTAGATCTAGAATAGTAAATGAAGCCTGTTTCTTTTGCCGTTTGTCTTTTGTTGCTTCGTTCGATTTGATTCTTTTTGCCAACCGGAGTTCTTAAGTTGAACCTTCTGGTTAGATCTATTATTTGAGTTTTACCTGTGCATTAGTTGAGTACTTATTGTATGCTTGTTTGTTTGCGATAGAGTACCCGGAGTGCGCCGCTTGCTACTTCGAATCGCTAGGTTTCCCGGATCATCAGCAAGGAAAGTAACACTTTGATCATACCTCCTACTACCCAGTTTTATTGTATTAGATCAATCCTTACACACTGCATGATTAGGATCTAATTAAATTGTGGGTTTGGGAAGTAGTTGAGGTAGTACCTATTACCTGTTTATTATCAGACCTTCGGGAGTTACTTCTATGTTTGCTTATTATGCCATGCTATGCTAGTAGACGTGGATTGGGTGAGTGTATCCATGACAGATGTGAGATTGTTAATTAATGGTTTATTTAAGGTGGCAACTTAAACACACATCTGGGTGGATTGAGGTACCTGGGTATTCCAGGATTCCCTGTTTTTCTTTATGGACCGCCACCCAGGCTCAAAGGGATCATGAGATTATTCATGCTAGAAACTTCCATGTGCAGCCACAAGCTATTATGGGCTCTAGCATAGTTGAGTAAGTCGTGTGAACTCTTACAGTGGTAGACTAGCAGATGTAGGGGTTGTAGGTGGAACGGTCTACCCATCGTAAGGTGCTAGCGCTTCTGAAAGACTATGTCTCGGTCATCCGTTTCTCAAACACCATGTAGTGCGAGAAACCAAATGGAGGCGATCGAGTCTTGTGGGGAAAAGTGCGCAAACCTCTGCAGAGTGTATAAACTAATCATGGTTAGCCGTATCCCCGGTCATGGACATCTTGAGTATCTAGTACCTGGATTATCATGTGAATCTCAACATGTTAATATAAAAGTAATTTTGATGGGTTTGTTTAATGATGATGCTTAAGTGGGATTGAGAATGTTGTCAACCATTCTCAATGTTTAACAACCACCATGATAGTTAAATAAATTTATTCCTTTGCAGTAGGGAAAAATTGGCTTTATGCAAAACTGTAACCATAGAGCTTTCCACCAGCCAAATATGCATATAGTATAGCTATTTCTTTCCATTACTCTCTATGTGTTATTTTGCCAGCATATTCCATGTGCTGACCCGTTTTGGGCTGCAACGTTAATGTTGCAGACTTTTCAGACGATGATTAAGGAGTTTTAGGTCGTGGTTCTATACTCAGTGATGCCGTTGGAGTTGATGGACTCACTTATCTTCCAAGCCTTCCATTATTATCGTTATTAGATGGCCTTAAGCCATATTTATTGTAATAGTTCTCTTTTGAGACACTCTATGTAATAAGTGTGTGATTGCTACTCTGTTATAAATCCTTCAAGTACTATGTGGTGTCAGCATTACTGATCCAGGGATGACACCGGAGCACAGAGATTGGACCGTTTGAGGTCTGGTCGCTACAGTAGCAAGCGGCGCACTCCGGGTACTCTAACGCAAACAAACAAGCATACAATAAGTACTCACTAATGCACAGGTAAAACGAATAAGAGATCTAACTAGAAAGTTCAACTTAAGAACTCCGGTTGGCAAAAAGAATCAAATCGAACAAAGAAACGAAAGACAAACGGCAAAAAAACAGGCTTCATTAACTATTTTGGATCTAAGGCAATTTTTACAGTGGCAAAAACTTGTTTGAGTTGGTTAAACGGAAAGAGGGTTTCGATACGAAACTCCAGGCACTTGAATCGCCTGATTCCGATAAACGAGCGAAAAGTTAGACTAAAACGAAAACTGGATCAGAAATCGCGATCTGAAAAATCGCGGATTTAATCCGAGAAAAAGAAAAACGACGAGCAGTTTAATGAACGGACGTTCATTAACTGAATCTAAACAAAGAACGCGTTCGTTAAAATGAACGAACGAGCGAACGCTCGCTAATTAGCCTAAACCGGAAAAAACGATCTAAAGAAAAAAAACGAAACTAAAAAACTGACGAAAACCAATGGAAAAACCGAACGGTTTTTCTAATAAAAACGGTGGCGTGATCGAGGTAAACCTCGGGCAGCGGGTCCGGCGGGCGGCGGCTCCGGCGACGGCGGCGGTGGCAACGGCTCCCGT
>NC_057794.1:305709838-305764346 GCF_018294505.1 Triticum aestivum
GGCTTATAAAGCCCCGGCCAGGCGGAGTCCTGGCCGGTTACGGCCTAGGGTCGGTTCAGACCTCTTTTTTTTAAATACTTACACTCAGGAAAAAAAATAAAAGGACTACTAAACGGATTCCAAAAATCCCGAAATAAATTTTCCCCGGCTTCTAAAATCAAGCCGCATAGGATGAACATTTATTTAGGGCCTAAATGCAATTTTGAAAAATGCACATTTTTCCTAAATTCAAATAAAATAGCAAATAAAACCAAATAAAATCTTATTTGATTTTTTTTATTAAATCCCCAATATTTCTTTATTTTGGGAAAGTCATTTTATTCCCTCTCTCATAATTTTTATAATAGAAATAATTGAAGATAAAATAAATCAAATCAAATGATCCTATTTTCAAAATTTGAGACAACTCAAATATGAAAATAACGAAATCCCCAACTCTCTCCGAGGGTCCTTGAGTTGCGTGAAATTTCTAGGATCAACCAAAATGCAATAAATATGATATGAAATGATGATCTAGTGTATAACATTCCAAATTGAAAATTTGGGATGTTACATATATACGCAATATCCAGATTGCAATCTTAGTTTCTTGCTTGTTCTTCGTTTGCCTGCAGGAAATAGACCTTCGTGGTCAGGTTGATCGTGCTCCGGCGTGGTCAATAACCTCTCGGAGTTGGTTTAACGATTGCTAAGGCGCGACGTCCTCGCACGTTCGTAGTCGGATCGTCAAAGTCGACTTCCTCCAAAACGATAGCCACCATCTCATCGAAAGACGGGACACCTTTGCCCCTATCAAAACACAAAGAGTTGTGGGCGGTGATCGTCATACTGCTTACCACCAACATCTTATTTTGATTCGGCAATATTGTTGGATGAAGCAGCCCGGACCAACCTTACATGACCACAATTATGAGACCGGTTCCACTGACTGACATGCAACTAGTTTTGCGTAAAGGTGGCTGGCGGGTGTCTGTTTCTCCAACTTTAGTTGAACCGAATTTGACTATGGCAGGTCCTTGTTGAAGGTTAAAACAACAAACTTGATAAATTGCCATTGTGGTTTTGATGCGTAGGTAAGAATGGTTCTTACTAGAAGCCCGTAGCAGCCACGTAAAACTTGCAACAACAAAGTAGAGGTCGTCTAACTTGTTTTTGCAGGGCATGTTCTGATGTGATATGGTCAAGACATGATGTGATATATGTTATTGTATGAGATGATCATGTTTTGTAAAAAGTTATCGGCAACTGGTAGGAGCCTTATGGTTGTCATTTTATTGTATGAAATGCAAACGCCATGTAATTGCTTTACTTTATCACTATGCGTTAGCGATAGTTGTAGATGCAATAGTTGACGAGACGACCATGATGCTATGATGGAGATCAAGGTGTCATGCCGGTGATGATGGAGATCATGATGGTGCCTTGGAGATGGACATCAAAGGCACAAGATGATGATGGCCATGTCATGTCACATATTTTGATTGCATGTGATGTTTATCTTTTTATGCATCTTATTTTGCTTAGTTCGGCGGTAGCATTATAAGATGATCCCTCACTAAAATTTCAAGGTATAAGTGTTCTCCCTGAGTATGCACCGTTGCGACAATTCATTGTGCCGAGACACCACGTGATGATCGGTTGTGATAAGCTCTACGTTCACATACAACGGGTGCAAGACAGTTTTGCACATGCGGAATACTCTGGTTAAACTTGACGAGCCTAGCATGTACAGACATGGCCTCGAAACACTAGAGACTGAAAGGTCGAACGTGAATCATATAGTAGATATGATCAACATAGAGATGCTCACCATTGAAAACTACTCCATCTCACGTGATGATCGGACATGGTTTAGTTGATATGGATCACGTGATCATTTAGATGACTCGAGGGATGTCTATCTAAGTGGGAGTTCTTAAGTAATATGATTAATTGAACTTAATTTATCATGAACTTAGTCCTGATAGTTTTTGCATATCTATGTTGTGGATCAATGGCCCATGCTACTGTTCCCTTGAATTTTAAAGTGTTCCTAGAGAGAGCTAAGTTGAAAGATGATGGTAGCAACTACACGGATTGGGTCTGTAACTTGAGGACTATCCTCATTGCTGCACAGAAGTATTATGTCCTTGATGCACCGCTAGGTGACAAGCCCCCTCCCGCTAATGTAGACACTTTGAGCGTCTGGCAGACACGGTCTGATGACTACTCTATAGTTTAGTGTGCCATGCTCTACGGCTTAGAATTGGGACTTCAAAGACGTTTTGAACGTCATGGACCATATGAGATGTTCCAGGAGTTGAAGTTAATATTTCAAGCAAATGCCCGAGTTGAGAGATATGAAGTCTCCAACAAGTTCTATAGCTGCAAGATGGAGAAGAATAGTTCTGTCAGTGAACACATACTCAGAATGTCTGTGTCTCATAACCACTTGACTCGGCTGGGAGTTAATCTTCCGGATGATAGTGTTATTGACAGAGTTCTTCAATCACAGCCACCAAGCTACCAAGGCTTCGTGAAGAACTATAATATGCAAGGGATGGATAAGACAATTCCCGAGCTCTTCACTATGCTCAAAGCTGCGGAGGTAGAAATCAAGAAAGAGCATCAAGTGTTGATGGTTAACAAGACCACTAGTTTCAAGAAAAAGGGCAAGGGAAAGAAGGGGAACTTCAAGAAGAATGGCAAGCAAGTTGTCACTCCCGGGAAGAAGCCCCAGTCTGGACCCAAGCCTGAGACTGAGTGCTTCTACTGCAAAGGGACTAGTCACTGGAAGCGGAACTGCCCCAAGTATTTGGCGGATAAGAAGGATGGCAAAGTGAACAAAGGTATATTTGATATACATGTTATTGATGTGTACCTTACTAATGCTCGTAGCAGAGCCTGGGTATTTGATACTGGTTATGTTGCTCATATTTGCAACTCGAAATAGGGGCTACGGATTAAATGAAGATTGGCTAAGGACGAAGTGACAATGCGTGTCAGGAATGGTTCCAAGGTCGATGTGATCGCCGTCGGCACGCTACCTCTACATCTACCTTCGGGATTAGTTCTAGACCTGAATAATTGTTACTTGGTGCCAGCGTTGAGCATGAACATTATATCTGGATCTTGTTTGATGTGAGACGGTTATTCATTTAAATCAGAGAATAATGGTTGTTCTATTGATATGAGTAATATCTTTTATGGTCATGCACCCTTGAAGAGTAGTCTATTTTTGTTGAATCTCGATCGTGGTGATACACATATTCATAATATTGATGCCAAAAGATGAAAAGTTGATAATGATAGTGCAACATATTTGTGGCACTGCCGTTTAGGTCATATTGGTGTAAAACACGTGAAGATACTCCATGTGGATGGACTTTTGGAATCACTTGATTATGAATCATTTGATGCTTGTGAACCATGCCTCATGGGTAAGATGACTAAGACTCCGTTCTCCGGAACAATGGAGCGAGCCACTGACTTATTGGTAATAATACATACTGATGTGTGTGGTCCGATGAGTGTTGAGGCCCGCGGCGGGTATTTTTATTTTCTGACCTTCACAAATGATTTGAGCATATATGGGTATATCTACTTAATGAAACACAAGTCTGAAACATTTGAAAAGTTCAATGAATTTCAGAGTGAAGTGGAGAATCATCGTAACAAGAAAATAAAGTTTCTACAATCTGATCGTGGAGGCGAATATTTGAGTTACGAGCTTGGCGTTCATTTAAAACAATGTGGAATAGTTTCACAACTCACGCCACCTAGAACACCACAGCGTAATGGTGTGTCCAAACGTCGTAATTGTACTTTATTAGATATGGTGCGATCTATGATGTCTCTTACCGATTTACCACTATCATTTTGGGGTTATGCATTAGAGACAGCTGCATTCACGTTAAATAGGGCACCATCTAAATCCGTTGAGACGACACCGTATGAACTATGGTTTGGCAAGAGACCTAAGCTGTCATTTCTTAAAGTTTGGGGTTGCGATGCTTGTGTGAAGAAGCTTCAGCCTGATAAGCTCGAACCCAAATCGGAGAAGTGCGTCTTCATAGGATACCTAAAAGAAACTGTTGGGTACACCTTCTATCACAGATTCGAAGGCAAGATCTTTATTGCTAAGAATGGATCCTTTCTAGATAAGGAGTTTCTCTTGAAAGAAGTGGGTGGGAGGAAAGTAGAACTTGATGAGGTAATTGTACCTTCACTTGAATTGGAAGGTAGCTCATCACAGAAAACCATTCCCGTGATGCCTACACCAACTAGTGAGGAAGCTAATGATAATGATCATGAAACTTTGGATCAAGTTACTACCAAACCTCGTAGGTCAACCAGAGTATGTTTCGCACCAGAGTGGTACGGTAATCATGTTTTGGAAGTCATGTTACTAGACCATGACGAACCTACGAACTATGAGGAAGGGATGATGATCCCAGATTCTGGGAAATGGCTTGAGGCCATGAAATCTGAGATGGGATCCATGTATGAGAACAAAGTATGGACTTTGGTTAACTTGCTTGATGATCGGCAAGCCATAGAGAATAAATGGATCTTTAAGAAGAAGACTGACGATGCTGGTAATGTTTCTGTCTACAAAGCTCAACTTCTTGCGAAAGTTTTTCGACAAGTTCAAGGAGTTTACTATGATGAGACTTTCTCACCCATAGTGATGCTTAAGTCTGTCCGAATCATGTTAGCAATTGCCGCATTTTGTGATTATGAAATCTGGCAAATGGACGTCAAAACTGCATTCCTTAGTGGATTTCTTAAAGAAGAGTTGTATATGATGCAACCAGAAGTTTTTGTCCATCCTAAAGGTGCTAACAAAGTGTGCACGCTCTAGTGATCCATTTATGGACTGGTGCAAGCATCTCGGAGTTGGAATATACGCTTTGATAGTGTTATCAAAGCATATGGTTTTATACATACTTTCGGAGAAGCCTGTATTTACAAGAAAGTGAGTGGGAGCTCTGTAGCATTTCTAATATTATATGTGGATGACATATTGTTGATTGGAAATGATATAGAATTTCTGTATAGCATAAAAGGATACTTGAATAAGATTTTTTAATGAAAGACCTCAGTGAAGCTGCTTATATATTGGGCATCAAGATCTATAGAGATAGATCAAGACGCTTAATTGGACTTTCACAAAGCACATACCTTGATAAAGTTTTGAAGAAGTTCAAAATGGATTGGTTAAAGAAAGGGTTCTTGCATGTGTTACAAGGTGTGAAGTTGAGTCAGACTCAATTCCCGACCACTACAGAAGATAGAGAGAAAATGAAAGTCATTCCCTATGCCTCTGCCATAGGTTCTATCATGTATGCAATGTTGTGTACCAGACCTGATGTGTGTCTTGCTATAAATTTAGCAGGGAGGTACCAAAGTAATCCAGGAGTGGATCACTGGACAGCAGTCAAGAACATCCTGAAGTACCTGAAAAGGACCAAGGATATGTTTCTCGTTTATGGAGGTGACAAAGAGCTCGTCGTAAGTGGTTACGTCGATGCTAGTTTTCACACTGATCTGGATGACTCTAAGTCACAAACTGGATACGTATTTATATTGAATGGTGGATATGTCAGTTGGTGCGGTTCCAAGCAAAGCGTCATGGTGGGATCTACGTGTGAAGCAGAATACATAGCTCCTTCGGAAGCAGCAAATGAAGGAGTCTGGATGAAGGAGTTCATATTCGATCTAGGTGTAATACCTAGTGCATCGGGTCCAATGAAAATCTTTTGTGACAATACTGGAGCAATTGCCTTGGCGAAGGAATCCAGATTCCACAAAAGAACCAAGCACATAAAGAGACATTGTAACTCCATTGACTAAGCCTCTTCCATGAGGAAAAACATGATCAACACCAAGACTCCATGGGTGTTAGAATCATTACAATGTAATCTAGATTATTGACTCTAGTGCAAGTGGGAGACTGAAGGAAATATGACATAGAGGCAATAATAAATTTGTTATTTATATTTCCTTATATCATGATAAATGTTTATTATTCATGCTAGAATTGTATTAAACCGGAAACTTGATATGTGTGTGGATACATAGAAAAAACACTATGTCCCTAGTAAGCCTCTACTAGACTAGCTCGTTGATCAAACATGGTTAAGTTTCCTGACCATAGACATGTGTTGTCATTTGATTAACGGGATCACATCATTAGGATAATGATGTGATGGACAAGAACCATCCATTAGCTTAGCATAATGATCGTTAAGTTTTATTGCTATTGCTTTCTTCATGACTTATACATATTCCTTTGACTATGAGATTATGCAACTCCCGGATACCGGAGGAATACCTTGTGTGCTATCAAACGTCACAACGTAACTGGGTGATTTTAAAGATGCTCTACAAGTATCTCCGAAGGTGTTTGTTGGGTTGGCAAAGATCGAGATTAGGATTTGTCACTCTGAGTATCGGAGAGGTATCTCTAGGCCCTCTCGGTAATGCACATCATGATAAGCCTTGCAAGAAATGTGACTAATGATTTAGTTACGGGATGATGCATTACAGAACGAGTAAAGAGACTTGCCGGTAACAATATTGAACTAGGTATGGAGATACCGACGATCGAATCTCGGGTAAGTAACATACTGATGACAAAGGGAATAACGTATGTTGTCATTACAATTTGACCGATAAAGATCTTCGTAGAATATGTGGGAACCAATATGAGCATCCAGGTTCCGCTATTGGTTATTGACCGGAGAAGAGTCTCGGTCATGTCTACATAGTTCTCGAACCCGTAGGGTCCGCACGCTTAACGTTCGATGACGATTTGTATTATATGAGTTATGTGATTTGGTGACCGAATGTTGTTCAGAGTCCCGGATGAGATCACAGACATGACGAGGAGCCTCGTAAAGGTCGAGAGGTAAAGATTGATATATTGTATGATTGTATTCGGGCACCAGAAGTGTCCTGAAATGTATCGGGTACATATCGGAGTACCGAGGGGGTTACTGGAACCCCCTGGGGGAAGATATGGGCCATAGGAGGGAGGCACACCAGCCCACAAAGGGGTGGCGCGCCCCCCACAAGGAAGGAGGCCGAATAGGACTAGGAGAGGGGGCAGCGCCCCCTTTCCTTGTCCCCCATCTCTCCTTCCCCCTTTCCCCCCTCTGGTAAAAGGAAAGGGGGGCCGAATCCTACTAGGAGCCCAAGTAGGATTCCTCCTACTTGGGTGCGCCTAGGGCCGGCCTCCTCCCCCTCCCTCCTTTATATATGTGGGGGTGCCTACAACACACATCAATTGTTCCTCGCCGTGTGCGGCGCCCCCCTCCATAGTTTACGCCCTCGGTCATATTCACGTAGTGCTTAGGCGAAGCCCTGCGCGGATCACGTCACCATCACCGTCACCATGTCGTCGTGCTGACGGAACTCTCCCTCGACACTTTGCTGGATCATGAGTTCGAGGGGCGTTGTTGAGCTGAAGGTGTGCAGAACTCGGAGGTGCCGTACGTTTGGTGCTTGATCGGTCGGAATGAGAAGAAGTTCTACTACATCAACCGTGTTAACAAACGCTTCCAATTTTGGTCTACGAGGGTACTGATGTCTACTAGGCAACTTCATTCTTGTAGACACGTGTTGGGCCTCTAAGCGCAGAGTTCTGTAGGACAGTAGCAATTTTCCCTCAAGTGGATGACCTAAGGTTTATCAATCCGTGTGAGAGGTGTAGGATGAAGATGGTCTCTCTCAAACGACCTTCGAACCAAATACAAGAAATCTCTTGTGTCCCCCAACACACCCAATACAATGGCAAATTGTATAGGTGCACTAGTTCGGTGAAGAGATGGTGATAAAAGTGTAATATGGATGGTAGAAATATATTTTTATAATCTGAGTAAATAAAAACAGCAAGGTAGCAAATAGTAAATGGGCACAAAAATGGCATTGCAATGCTTGAAACTGAGGCCTAGGGTCCGTACTTTCGCTAGTGCAGTTCAATAATGCTAATATAATTGGATCATATAACCATCCCTCAAAGTGCGATGAAGAATCACTCCAAAGTTCCTATCTAGCGGAGAACATAAGAATAAATTGTTTGTAGGGTACAAACCACCTCAAAGCTATTCTTTCCGTTCGATCTATTCAAGAGTTCGTACTAAAATAACACAAAGCTATTCTTTCCGTTTGATCTATCCTAGAGTTCGTACTAAAATAACACCAAAGCAAATTCATATTCATAATACTCAATCCAACACAAAGAACTTCAAAGAGTGCCCCAAGATTTCTACCGGAGAAACAAAGACAAGAACGTGCATCAACCCCTATGCATAGATTACCCCAATGTCACCTCAGGAATCCGCGAGTTGAGTGCCAAAACATATATCAAGTGAATCAATACGATACCCCATTGTCACCACGAGTATTCAATTGCAAGACATATATCAAGTGATCTCAAATCAATAAAAGTATTCAATCTGATAACAACAAAATCTCAAAGGGAAAAACTCAATTCATCACAACAAGATAGAGAGGGGGAAAACACCATATGATCTGACTATATTAACAAAGCCCACGATACATCAAGATCGTGACATCTCAAGAGCACGAGAGAGAGAGAGAGAGAGATTACACATAGCTACTGGTACAAACCCTCAGCCCTGAAGGTGGACTACTCCCTCCTCATTGTGGTGGCCGCCGGGATGATGAAGATGGCCATCGGAGATGATTCCCCCCTCCGGCAGGGTGCCGAAAAGGGTCTAGATTGGTTTTCGGTGGCTACAGAGCCTTCCGGCGGCGGAACTTCTGATCTAGGTTAACACCTGATGGTTTCTCTATTTATAGGATTTTTTGGCATTGGTTTCACGCTAAGATGGGCCTCGAGGTTAGCACAACCCACTGGGGCAAGCCAGGCCCACCAGGCGTGCCCTGGTGGGTTGTGCCCTCCTCGTGGCTCTTCTGGCCCTCCCATGAAGCTTCGGGGGTCTCTTTTGTTCCAAAAAAATCATCCAAAAGTTTCAGCTCATTTGGTGAACTTTCATTTCTGCACAAAAAACAACACCACGGTAGTTCTGCTGAAAACAGCGTCAGCCCAGGTTAGTTCCATGCAAATCATACCAAAACCATATAAAATTGTTGTAAACATGGTATGCATACTTCATAAATTTTAGATACGTTGGAGACGTGTCAGGTATGTGAACACACTCTCCCCTCTCATTATTATGCATCTCCTAGATAGATCTTGCGTGAGCGTAGGATTTTTTTTTGAAATTGCATGCTACGTTCCCCAACACCTGTACACTTGATTAGGCTCTCAATCATTTGTAGGATCTCAATTTACTTGGTGGACCCACTGAGGGAGTCCTGGATTAGGGGGTCTCTGGATAGCCGGACTATCTCCATTGGCCGGACTATTAGACTATGAAGATACAAGATTGAAGACTTCGTCTCATGTCCGGATGGGACTCTACTTGGCGTGGAAGGCAAGCTAGGCAATACGTATATGGATATTTCCTCCTTTATAACCGACCTTGTGTAACCCTAACCCTCTCCAGTGTCTATATAAACCGAAGGGTTTTAGTCTGTAGGACAACAATCACAACATACAATCATACCATAGGCTAGCTTCTAGGGTTTAGCCTCTCTGATCTTGTGGTAGATCTACTCTTGTACTACCCATATCATCAATATTAATCAAGCAGGACGTAGGGTTTTACCTCCATCAAGAGGGCCCGAACTTGGGTAAAACATCATGTCCCCTGCCTCCTGTTACCATCCGGCCTAGACGCATAGTTCGGGACCCCCTACCCGAGATCCGCCGGTTTTGACACCGACATTGGTGCTTTCATTGAGAGTTCCTCTGTGTCGTCGCCGTTAGGCTTGATGGCTCCTACTATCATCGATAGCGATGCGGTCCAGGGTGAGACTTTTCTCCCCGGACAGATCTTTGTATTCGGCGGCTTTGCACTACGGGCTAATTCGCTTGGCCATCTGGAGCAGATCGAAAGCTACGCCCCTGGCCATCAGGTCAGATTTGGAAGTTTGATCTACACAGCTGACATCCGCGGAGACTTGATCTTCGACGGATTTGAGCCACAGCCGGGCGCGCCGCACTGTCGCGATGGGTATGACCTAGCTCTGCCGCCGAACAGTACCCCAGAGGCTGTGCCCGCATCAGCTCCAACCCCTAGTTCGGAGCCAACTGCGCCAATCGAGGACGGGTGGTTAGACACCGCCTCAGGGGCCGCAGTCTCAATGGTGATCGAGCCGAACACCAGCATAATCCTCTGCGCAGCCCGTGACTCCAAGGTGACGGACTCTTTTTCTGACTCCGAACCGCCCGCGCCCCTGCCAATCGAATCCGATTGGGCACCGATCATGGAATTCACTGCCGCGGATATCTTTCAGCACTCGCCCTTCGGCGACACTCTGAATTCACTAAGGTCTCTCTCTTTGTCAGGAGAGCCCTGGCCGGATTATGGCCAACAGGATTGGGATGTGGACAACGAAGAAATTCGACGCCCACCCACCACCCACTTCGTAGCCACTGTCGATGATTTAACCGACATGCTCGACTTCGACTCTGAAGACATCGACGGTATGGACGACGATGTAGGAGACGAACATGAACCAGCACCTATAGGGCACTGGAAAGCCACCTCGTCATATGACATATACATGGTGGATACACCCAAAGAAGGCAATGGTGACGGGATAGCGGAGGATGACCCCTCCAAGAAGCAACCCAAACGCCGACGTCAGCGGCGCCGCTCTAAGTCCTGCCAAAGCAAAAGTGGTGATACCAGCACAGGAGATAATAACACTCCGGATAGTGCCGAAGAAAACAACAAACCCCTCCAGCAAGATTTAGAGCAGGAGGATGGAGGAGCCAGCTCTCCTGAGAGAGCGGCAGACGGAGAGGAGGAGGATGACAATTACATCCCCCCTCCGAAGACGAGGCAAGCCTCGGCGATGATGAGTTCGCCATCCCAGAGGATCCCGTCGAACAAGATCGCTTCAAGTGCCTGCTTATGGCCACGGCAAATAGCCTAAAGAAAAAGCAGCAGCAGCTTCAAGCTGATCAAGATCTGCTAGCTGACAAATGGACTGAAGTCCTCGCGGCCGAGGAATATAAACTCGAGCGCCCCTCCAAGAGTTACCCAAGGCACAGGTTACTACCCCGACTGGAGGAAGAAGCGTATGATATGGCTGATCGGCCACCTCGTGGCCGCGATAGAGAGGCATTCCAGCCAAAAGCTCAGCCTCCACCCCAACGCCATTCAAATAAAAAGGCATGGGGAGATACGCCAGACCTGCGAGACATATTGGAGGACAAGGCAAAGCATTCAAGATCGATATACGGATCATGAGGGCGCACCACTCTGCGAGACGACAAACGTCACGCCGGATACAGAAGCAAATCCGGCCGGGCCGAACACAGCGGGCAAGACCCATTCGAGCTGCGTCGCGATATAGCCCAATACAGAGGCGCCGCACACCCCTTATGCTTCATACGAAGTAATGGAACATCAATTCCCAGAAGGTTTCAAACCTGTAAATATTGAATCATACGGCACAATAGATCCCGCAGTATGAATTGAGGATTTCCTCCTCCACATCCACATGGCCCGCGGCGATGACTTACACGCCATCAAATACCTCCCACTAAAGCTCAAAGGACCAGTGCGACATTGGCTTAAGAGCTTGCCAGCGGACTCCATTAGTTGTTGGGAAGATCTGGAAGCCGCATTCCTCGACAAATTTCAGGGCACTTATGTGCGACCACCAGACGCCGATGATTTGATCCACATAATTCAGCAGCCAGAAGAATCGGCCAGGTAATTCTGGACTCGGTTCCTTACAAAGAAAAATCAAATCGTCGACTGTCCGGATATGGAGGCCTTAGCGGCTTTCAAGCACAACATCCGAGACGAGTGGCTAGCCTGGCACCTTGGTCAGGAAAAGCCGAAATCTATGGCAGATCTCACGACACTCATGACCCGCTTTTGTGCGGGAGAAGACAGCTGGCTGGCTCGCAGTAATAACATATCAAAGAACCATGGTACCTCAGATACCAAGGACGGCAATAGTAGGTCACGTCGCAATAAGCATAAGCGCCGCATTAACAGCAAAAATACTGAGGATACGGCAGTCAATGCCGGATTCAAAGGCTCTAAACCCGGTCAGCGGAAAAAGCCATTCAAACAAAGTACGCCGGGTCCGTCCAGCTTGGACCGTATACTCGATCGCTCGTGTCAAATACACGGCACCCCAGACAAGCCAGCCAATCACACCAATAGGGATTGTTGCATGTTCAAGCAGGCCGGCAAGTTAATTGCCAAAAACAAGGACAAGGGGCCGCATAGCGATGACGAGGAGGAGCCCCGGCAGCCGCACACTGGAGGACAGAAGAGGTTTCCCCCGCAAGTGCGGACAGTGAACATGATATACGCAACCCACATCCCCAAGAGGGAGCGGAAGCGTGCGCTTAGGGACGTATATGCGTTGGAACCAGTCGCCCCAAAGTTCAACCCTTGGTCCTCCTGCCCGATCACCTTCGATCGCAGGGACCACCCCACTAGTATCCGTCACGGCGGATTCGCCGCACTGGTCCTAGACCCAATCATCGACGGATTTCACCTCACTCGAGTCCTTATGGACGGCGGCAGCAGCCTGAACCTGCTTTATCAGGACACGGTGCGCAAAATGGGTATAGACCCCTCAAGGGTCAAACCCACCAAAACGACCTTTAAGGGCGTCATTCCAAGTGTAGAGGCCCATTGCACAAGCTCAGTTACACTGGAAGTGGTCTTCGGATCCCCAGATAATTTCCGAAGCGAAGAGTTAATCTTCGATATAGTCCCATTCCGCAGTGGTTATCACGCGCTGCTCGGGCGAACCGCATTCGCTAGATTCAATGCGGTACCGCATTATGCATACCTCAAGCTCAAGATGCCAGGACCTCGCGGAGTTATTACAGTCAATGGAAACACAGGGCGCTCTCTCCAAATAGAGGAGCACACTGCGGCCCTCGCAGCAGAAGCGCAAAGCAACCTCTCAAGGCAATCAACCAGTTCAGCGCTTCAAATCCCGGACACCTTCAAGCGCGCTCGGGGCAATCGGCAAATAAACCGCCTGGCACGATCTGAGCTTGCGTAGCAATACGTCGGCCACCCCAATCCCAGCCCAACGGCGAAACTCGTGCCGCGCGTACATAATTACGCATTAAAAATACCATGGGAACAAGTGGGGAGGGGGACACAACTGCGGCACGCCCCAAAACGTGGCCTAAACCGCACCAGGGGCTTCCCGTTTGGTTATTTTTCTTTTTCTTTCAGGACCTTAATCTCTGGAAACACTGTCCGGCAGCACTGTTGCCGAACACATGATGCAGCAACCAAGGAGGCAGACAGCTACATTATACCACGGAATTCCCAGGTTGATTACAGTAACGAGTGAAATATTCAATTTAATATCATTCCTCAGCTTGCCCTTGGAAGGGACACTGTCCTACTCTTTGCTTATCACACTATCTGTATCACTCTGCTTTAACGCATTTTTTTAATAAACAATGCATGATGTTACGACTATTATTGCATTCTTGTTATATATATATATATATGTGTGTGTGTGTGTGTTCATTAATGACGCCTTGCAACCGTACACTATGGTACGGCCAATACACCAGGGGCTTACGTACCCCACAATGCGGTGTGAAAAGTCCGAACACTTTCACAAGTGCGGCACTCCGAACTTATAGCATTATATGCATCAGCTCCGAATCATGTCTTTGGTCAAATGTTGGGTTTTCCCGGCTCCTATGTTTTGGTACCTTACGTTCCGCTCTATCGGCTAAGGTAGCGCTAGGAGAACTACTGCGATTGTTCCCCGGTTCTGTCGGGCTTAGCACCTCAGTAGAGAAAGCTAAAACTGACTGTCATGATAAGGCGAGAGACTGGTCGCTGTTCGGCGAGGTTTTTTGAGTCCCTAAAGACTTATGCCGCTTAGGGCGAGGGGCCGGTCCTGTCCGGCTTACACGCGTGTATCGCACCCCGAATTCGGCCTTCCAAATACCAGGGGCTTTGCCGAAATATAAAATTATAGAATTCTATGGCTAAGTGAGAGTGATAAAGCATTATTAGTCCGGTTGCCCTGTTCGTTGTGCTGAGAACCTCCCTCGAAGGACCCAAATATGGGAACAAGAGTGCTCCGGTTTATCCCGAACACCCCAGCACTCGTGGCATGGGGGCAGAAGCCGAGGACTAGCCATCTCTCAGATAGGATAAATAGCCAAACAGAAGGTAATATTTTAAATTCAAACAAGCGTTGCATAGCGCATATGAAACATGTTTTCATAAATACAGGATAAAACGAGCGAGTTTACTCAAATATTACATCTTTCGAACACTCATCCACGATAAGACGGGCACCCGGCAGAACACCCTCGTAGTACATCTCGGGGTGGCGGTGCTCCTTGCCCTCCGGCGGCCCCTCCTTGATCAGCTTCACGGCATCTAGCTTGACCCACTGCAATTTCACATGGGCGAAAGCCCGACGTGCACCTTCAATGCAGACGGATCGCTTGACGACCTCCAGCCGTGGGCAGGCATCCACAAGCCACCTCACCAGGCCGAAGAAGCTGCTCGGAAGGGCGTCGCCAGGCCACAGCTGGACTATAAAGCCCTTCATGGCCTGATCGGCCGCCTTATGTAGCTCGACCATCTTCTTCAGCTGGTCGCTCATCGGCACCGGATGTTCGGCCTCAGCATACTGAGACCAGAACAGCTTCTCCGTCGAGCTTCCGTCCCCGGCCTGGTAAAATTGTGCAGCATCGGATACACTACGGGGCAAATCTGCGAATGCTCCTGAAGAGCTCCGGATCCGGGTAAGTAATCGGTAATTTACTTTTACGTGCTTGCTTTGCATATAGAAAGCCTTACCCGCCGCTATCTTCTTCATTGCGTCGATCTCCTGGAGGGCCTTCTGGGCCTCGGCCTTGGCACTCTTTGCGCTCTCAAGGGCCGCGACAAGCTTAGACTCTCGTGTCTTCGAGTCAAGCTCCAATGCCTCGTGCTTTGTCACGAGAGCCTGGAGCTCTTGCTGCACCTCGCCCACCCGAGCCTCGTGCTTCTCTCGCTCGGTGCGCTCCTTGGCCTTTGTATCTTTGGCCTTGGTTAGCGCTTGCTTCAGGGTCGCCACCTCGGTCGTGGCCCCTGACAAACATACGATGATCCTGTCATTTTGCAATCGCGTCCTTTTTTACATATCTATAGACGGGGTATTACTTACCCTTGTTCTCCTCAAGCTGCCTTTTGGCAAGGCCGAGTTCTTTCCTGGACCCCTCGAGGTCCTGCTTCAGTACGGCGACCTCCGCAGTCAGTGCAGCAGACGCCAGCAGCGAAGCCTGCATACGCATATTGACACACCTATATTAGACTCCTGCGATATTATTTGATCCTTTGTTCGGCTTTTCTCTGTGAACACCAAACAAAGCATCAGGGGCTACTGTCTATGCGGTAATATTTCTACTACATCTTAAAACACTTACCTCGAAGCCTGTTAGAAGGTCGGCACAGGCTTCAGTCAATCCGCTCTTGGCGGACTGAACCTTCTGGATCACCGCACTCATGATAGTGCGGTGCTCCTCGTCGATGGAAGCGCTGCGAAGCACTTCCAGCAGATTGTCCGGCGCCTCTGGATGGACAGAGGTCACCGGCACAGGCATCTTTCCCCTCTTAGAAGGAGGCCGCCTGCCCAAGCCCGGAACCACTGGAGGGTCCGACGCGGTGTTCGGCTGAGGGCCGAACTCGGAACTCTCGGGGGCCTCGTCCCCTCGGCTCCCAGAGTCCGGAAGGTCGCCTTGAGGCGCCTCCGGGACTGTCTCCCCTCGATCCGGTGCCTCTTGAGACAACACCTCGGCGTCGTCGGCAGGATGAGGGGAGGTGGCGGTCGGGACTGGATCGCCATCCATGTCCGACAAGCCCAAGGAGCCGTCCGGCGATACATCGATACTGGCTCGGGGCGGCCTGCATAATTGTGTTCGGTGTTAGGGAAAACAGTGCAACAAAGGAATCCTATGGGTTACTTTGGTATCCGAATACTTACGATCTCCCAGGAGGCTTGGCCCTGGGCAACCACTCGTCTTCGCCTTCGTCGGCGGCGGTGGAGCTGTCCGAAAGGAGAGTCCTTCCCTTCTTGGACCCTTCGGCCTCCCCAGTTGGGGCGGCCTTCCTTTTCTTGTCTCCCCCAGTCGATGGGGGAGCATCTTCTTCTTCTTCTTCCTCGTCTTCGGGGGAAGAGTGCACCGCAGAGTCATTGGACGGTGAGTCCGACGACGCCTGGCATCGGGAACTCTTTTGAGTTCCCTTGGCCTTCTTGGTCTTCTCCGGTACCTTATAAGGGGCCGGAGTCAACATCTTCGCCAGAAGAGCGTCTGCGGGGCCTTCGGGCAAAGGAGCCGGACAGTTGATCTGTCCGGCCATCTTCTGCCAGTCCTGTCAAAGGTACGGGAGTTTAGATCCCGCAAAGAGTCAATCTATATGAAAAAATAAGTATCATGTGAAAGGTAGAGCAGCTTACCGCACTGGCTTGGCGCTTCGCGCTGAATCCGCGATCCTCCATAATAGGGGGGGACCTCGGCACTTTTGAACAGCACCCTCCAGGCGTCTTCATGAGTCGTGTCGAAGAGCCTGTTCAGAGTTCGGTGCTGCGCCGGATTGAACTCCCACAAGTTAAACTCCTGTTGTTGGCACTGGAGTATCCGGCGGATGAGCATGACTTGGACTATGTTGACAAGCTTGAGCTTCTTGTCCACCATGTTTTGAATACATGTTTGGAGTCCGGTCAGCTCTTTCGAATTACCCCAGGACATGCCCTTCTTTTTCCAGGAGGTGAGCCACGTGGGGATACCAGATCGGAACTCGGGGGCCGCTTCCCATGCAGGGTCGCGCGGCTCGGTGATATAGAACCACCCCGATTGCCACCCCTTTATGGTTTCCACAAAGGAGCCCTCGAGCCATGTTATGTTGGGCATCTTTCCCACCATGGCGCCTCTGCACTCCGCCTGGCGGCCACCCACCACCTTCGGCTTGACATTGAAGGTCTTCAGCCATAAGCCGAAGTGGGGCTTGATGCGGAGGAAGGCCTCGCATACGACGATGAACGCCGAGATGTTGAGGATGATGTTCGGGGCCAGATCGTGGAAATCCAGGCCGTAATAAAACATGAGCCCCCGGACGAAGGGATGGAGAGGGAACCCCAGTCCGCGGAGGAAATGGGTGAGGAATACTACCCTCTCATGGGGCCTGGGGGTGGGGATGAGCTGCCCCTCATCAGGGAGCCGGTGCGCGATGTCGTCGGGCAAGTATCCGGCTCTCCTCAGTTTCTTGATGTCTCCCTCCGTGACGGAGGAGACCATCCACTTGCCTCCCGCTCCGGACATGGTTGGAGAAGGTTGAGGCGGAAGTGTGGGCTTGGGTGCTTGAGCTCGAGTGTGCGAAAACGGATGAGCAAAGGAGGAAGAAGGTGTGGATAGAAAGGCGAATCCTTATCCCTTTATATGGGCGGACGAAACTAAGCATCCCCACTTGCCTGGTAAAACTCGCTTATCCCCCAAGGGCCGCAATTGATGGCGCGGTTGGGTTACCCACACCCGTATTGATGAGAATCCCGTAATAAGGGGACACGATCTCTGCTTTGACAAGACGTGTCGAAAAACTGCCTCGCGTTATGTGCGGGGCTGGTTAAAAGGAACGGTTCGAATAATCACCGGGCCATGGCATAACGTCATGCTACTAAAACAAGCCAGCAAATTAGATCTGCGAAAATATTATTCTCTCTGCGGTGTAATGTGGAACTTATTTTGCAGGGTCGGACACTATCCTCGTATTCAAATTCTTCTGTGATATATTCGGAGAAGGAACCCGCCTTGCAATGCCGAAGACAATACTGCGTGCCGGACTCATCGTCATTGAAGCCTGGTTCAGGGGCTACTGAGGGAGTCCTGGATTAGGGGGTCTTCGGACAGCCGGACTATCTCCATTGGTCGGACTGTTAGACTATGAAGATACAAGATTGAAGACTTCGTCTCGTGTCTGGATGGGACTCTACTTGGCGTGGAAGGCAAGCTAGGCAATACGTATATGGATATTTCCTCCTTTGTAACCGACCTTGTGTAACCCTAACCCTCTCCGGTGTTTATATAAACCGAAGGGTTTTAGTCCGTAGGACAACAATCACAACATACAACCATACCATAGGCTAGCTTCTAGGGTTTAGCCTCTCTGATCTTGTGGTAGATCTACTCTTATACTACCCGTATCATCAATATTAATCAAGCAGGACATAGGATTTTACCTCCATCAAGAGGGCCCGAACCTGGGTAAAACATCGTGTCCCCTGCCTCCTGTTACCATCCGGCCTAGACGCATAGTTCGGGACCCCCTACCCGAGATCCGCCGGTTTTGACACCGACACCCACCATGCCATAGGATGAATCTTTTGTAATTTAGTGTTGAAGCTAGTCAGTCAAACGCGCCTATAGACACCCTGGAGATCATCTGGTTACCGGTTGTTTTGGTGCAGAAACCCTTGTCTTAGTGCACCCCTCTGCTAATTTTTCTATTTCTCTTAGCCTTGTGTTCTTCGATGTATATGTTGTCGTTTCTATAGGTTGGCTTTGCTTGATATGTAATAAGCACAGTCTTAACCATCCTAATGCTTTCCTTTTTAGTTTGATGTTGGAAGTGGGTGTTCTAACCTTGCAGACTGTTTTTATACTTGTCCTTTTGAATTCACTTATCCTAGTCATGTTTATCGGGCTTCTACTTAATGGATTTGGGGAGCTCTGACTATTGATCTAAAAAAGAAGTAACTTCTTCATGTCAAGAAGTAGTTCCAGCGAGGAGGGAAGTATGGTCAACCTCGAGACCATGTTTCCAAAATGAGGCTAGATTACACACAAGGTGTCATTTCCCTAATTATGCTGGATTAGACACAAGGTGCAAATTCCCAGATGATGCTGGATTAATTACTCACAAGCCAGGTGGAGTCGTCAACTGTTCGTGTCCTCGTTGCTCTAGTAAGGCTGAAAGAAAGCGTGCAGGAGCCCTTGAGAATGTAGTTGAGTTCCTGACAAAGTGAAAAGAGCAATCAGATGCTCTCTTCACCCAAGCCAAAGAAGAGATGGAAGAAGCCACAAAGAAGCTAGCAGAGGCAGAGCGGGCTAGGTGTATCCTGCTATCTAAAATTGTTGTCAATACAAATTTTCATTCATAATAGCTAGGTTCAAATGTTTATCCAGTCAACATGCATGTTATGATGTCTGTGCATCTACCGAGATGTGGCATAAAATATATATATTCCGGGTCATGTAATAACAGCCATTACTTTCTGAACACTAACAGGCGAATCATTGGACATGGTATAGTTCACACGCAAGCCCAACATTCCAAGTTCAACTTCCAGAGCAAACTCATGTTCATAGATATGTTCACATTCATAGATAATGTCCACAATCATGATTCACTTCAAAGCAAAAAAATGTGAGGACAGTTATAAATAAAGAAAAATCTCTAGTTCTTAATACCAGTGCGAGCTCGACAAAACAAGACCATACGAAATTAATTATATTTTGGACATTTTTAACTAAACGTGAGTAACTTCTAGAAGCAGGTATAATTTCTAATGCCGGCAGCGACTGGGGTCCACCATGTTTTGAGCCAAATCGGGCAACACACCGGGTTTCTATGCCAGTGACGCGGTGGTCGTAGCCTTCATGGGTTCGGAGCGGCGGCGGCTCCCATAGTCTAATATCCTCGGTGTTGGCGATGGCCACAGATGTGTCAGCCACCTCCGTTCGCATGCCGCGGTTCCGCCAATGTTTGCGTCGGATGGCGCGGCCAACCATGATGCACTAGATGTCGTGGTCCCCCATGTGCCGGCATGCAGCAACTAGCTACTCCTCTGCGAGCAGGCTTGGAACATCGAGTTGATGCACCAGGGGCCAGCTTGGAGCGGCGGCTTGCTCCTCCACTTGCCCGCCTGCGGCATCGCCCATGGTACTGACGGCCTAGTGCAGGGAGGGAGGTGGGGCAGCAAGTTGCCTGGCTCGTCGGGGCACCCAACCAGCTTTTATGCTGGAGAACTCATCTTCCTGCTCACTGGATGCTATGGAGATTGTGGAGAAAATGGTACAAGGAGGATATGGGGAGCGACGGTGTGGCATGGTTCTTGACAGACGTCTTCCCTCATTTAAATAGGAGCCAACTGGCGTTGTGTTCTAAAATGCCGGCCGGCTCGCGAAAGGGCGTGTTGCCAGCACACGCGTGGATTCAGTGGAGGTAGGTAGGGCAATCTGAAGCCGGTTGAATGCAACGAGGAGGCATGTTCAGCCTGGCGTGCAGCGATTAGGGCCCTCTTGGCCGGTGCGCCGGTTCAATGCCTTTGTCAGTGAGAGGTCGCGTCCCTGTGTGAGCAATCACTCCCTCCGGCCCTTTTTTGTTTGGGTATAAGAAAATATCATTTTGTGTTCGCGTTTTACAAGTAAAATTCATGGACAAACTTTCACCCAAAATACGATGGGGACTAGTAAACTAGGATGGAGGTAGTAGTGATGAATTCCATTTTTGCTCCATACCAATCGTTCTAAAAATAGTATAATGTGCCATTGAAAATCAAAACGCTTACCTAGCTAAAAATGATATTTTAAATGTGGCAACTCGATCAGTGGCGATTGGCAAGCCACCGCCTCAATGTCGTTCACCTGTGGTCCCCGACCATCAACTCCTACGGATCAAATTATCACGCGAGCTGACTATTCCTACAAAGATGCGCTGCACCACGTAGCCGGTACCCGCGCATGCAGCAATCGTGCACCTATGGGTTTTATTTGTTTACCATGCCTTACGTAACTCTCACGTGTGTGTGAGACAGCGAGAGATTAACTGTGTGGTTGTGCCTATTCTCTTTGTATATGTACTCCAGCGTTTGTCTGGTGTCCAAAAAAATACAGTAAGGCAATGTGCCAATGCGTTGCAACACATTCAAAGTAGAGTAATACATATTCACCAATTTGATAGAAAATAGTCTAGTTTTGATATACATATATCACTAAAAATATCTTATGTTTCACTCAAAATATATTCCTTTGGCTTTTTTAATGAGATAAGGGAGGATTGTGGTTCATTTCAAGATTCGAGAAGTGTGATATTGTTGCAAAAAGCCCATGTGTGTGTGAGAGGGAGAGAAGGAGAGAGGAGGAGGACAGAGTACGTGTGTGAAAAAGACATGAAGAGTGTGTGTGCGAGAGGTATTACCATAAAATGGGGCGGTAGTGTGCGTGTCCACGATCGAGAGGGTGTGTCTCAAGAAGGGATGAAAAATATACATATATACAAGGAGCGAAAGTGCGCGGATGGATAAACCTATCTAGAGGCTAGTCGATCAATGTTTGTGAGAGAGATGCGAGTCAGGAGTGAGAAAGGGAGAGTTTTGTGTGAGAGAGAGACGATAGTCAGTAGGGGGATGCAAAGCGGGAGTTGTGTGTGTGAGTGAGAGAGAGGGAGAGGGGAGAGAGAGTTTGTCTGATCGGTAAACAAATGAATACTGTCAGTTTTGGAATGGAGATGAAGACAAAAAGGAGACCCCAACAAACGGTGTGTGTGTGGGAGAGAGTAATTTTAGTGGTAGGAGTCATATCTAGAAAGATATAGGATGCGTGAGGGAACCCTGGAGAGAAAGGCCAAGTGAAAGACGAGTGAGTGTGTGTGTGTGGCGGTGAAAAAGAAAGCTTAGGTAGCTATAGTGATACCAGAGAACGATAGAGATGTGAGAGATAATGAAAACCGTGTAATCTATGAAGATAGAGAGTGTGACACTTCTCAAGGGAGACGGCGAGAGACCGTGTTTGCAAAAAAGGGAGGAGCATGTGGTGAGCGTGCGGGTGAGATGGAGAAAAGAGAGTGATTGCTACATGAAGGACCATGCGAGAGAGACCTAGAGAGAGATGGGCGTGAAACGAGATTCAAATATTTAGTTGTGTGTATAGAAGATGTCAACATAAAATGGATTAAAATATTCGATTCCAGATGCTAGTACATGTAATTCATACTCGAACCAAAATTGATCTATCAAACATGCATACTGATTTGTATTTGTGCGCGTGTATGTTATTTAATATATTGATATTACCAATCCATACATTTGAGCTGTACATAATTTGGTTTCAAAAATTTGAATTCAAAGTTCAACATAATTTGGTTTCCAATAATTTAATTCAACCTTATGATTTTGAGATCATTGCATTTGTAAATCATATTTTGTATATAAAGGAGCATAATTCTTTGTTGTGCTTTGAAAGTATATATAAAAAATGATGTATATAGATTTGTATCCGGACACAAAATGGATCTTTCCCGAAAAGAAAGAATACAAAATGGATTTGAATTGAGTTGGCATGGTAAACATGCAATCTTTTTCTGCAAAAATTTGAACGAAGCAGGGAAACTTGCAGTAACCGCCCGAAACCAAAATCTGCGAGATGGAAATTATTGTCTATCCCTAACACACAAAGCCTGTCGGCTCGATTTCTGTAGGTTTTGATAGGGGTACGCTTGTAATTTCACTCAAACGTGACATAACCACCTCTCACCCAGATTCATACATGGTGGGCGCCAAAACACCGTTTCTCATCGGCCGAAATCGCCTCTCACCTCCCCGGATTCATACAGGGTGGGCGCCAAAACAAACTCTCCTCGGCCAAAATCTCCGTCGGCAAATATTTGGAGTATGCGAGATTACCGTCCTATCCCCAACCGACCAATATTGCTGTGATGTAGGAAATTTTAAATGGGGGCTAAGTTTGGAAATTTCCTCGCATTTGAGACAAGCGCGTCCTGAAGACATGGTTCCCCTACCTCTCTTCCTCCATTCCCCCATTCGTACTCCGTGGGCGCCAAAACACCCTCTCCACCCCAGTCTCCTCTGTCCGCCACCCCATCCACCGTCGTCCTCCTCCACCATGCCGGAGCTAATACCCAGATGCCGTCATCCATTACAAAAGATCGACCTCTCTCATCCACGACTTCGGACCAGGATCCTTGCATCATGTCCTCTCGCTTCATCCGCGTCATCGTCTACCTTGCCGAGGCCGCTCGTACGACCATTTCGTCCACCAGTTCAAGATATTTCCCTCGCCGCCATGGTCTGCCCTCCTAGATCTTCTTCCACGCCGCCGACAGCCATTGCCACCGCAGCACCCTCAACGCCTCAGCAGATGATTACATTGTGCCACACTAGAAGTGGTACTCTTTTGTATCTACTCAAGCTACTTATCTCAGAAAGAAAATAGATTGCCACGCACTGCTTTACTATGATTTCTTGTCCATCACTTAGAATCTTGCTTGTTAGTTGAAACAAACATTGGTTGCGGAATTGCCTTTGCCTGGTTTGCACCTTCAGATCCGTCATGACACGCTCACCACTATACTCGCAATGCTTATGGTTTTTCCCTTTTATATTCTGCATTAGGTTAAATGACAGTCGACTGAATTTCAATTTGGGGTCAGTCCATTTTTGGAAGTTCGCCGGAGGGAAGGAAGGGGCTCGCCGGAGGGCTGCCCCATTATCTACTTAGGGTTTCGGGTGCGGACAGTGGTTGTGGGGGCGGTCGTCAGGCTATGGCAGGGCCTCGCCGGAGGCAAAACTCGACGCGGGTGGGGTGGGTGGGTTTGGCTAGAGGGGTGGTCGGGGGCGCCAGAAGACCGTAGGTGGTGGGTGGTTCAGGGGAGGGCGGGGCCGATGGCCCGTGCGGTGGTTTGTAGGGGAAGAATAAGAAGCAAGGAAAATGGGTTAGGAGATGTAGGATCTTCATCCAACCACGTGAAATGGTCGACTGAGCCAAATGACAAAAGTCAGGTGACTTGCATGTAGACATTCCCATATATTCAGTACCATCATCGTAGGTGCTTCGAGGCGTGCAAGCAGTGCTCCTCAACCCATCAAGCTAAACAACATGCCACTCACAATTCCAAACTTAGTTTCTCAAACATGAATCTGATATGATGCTGACATGTACTAAAACAACGAATGTTTAATTGGTCAACTAATGTTCCTACTTTACTTTCGAAAAACACGTGCGCCACATATCGAGGGACGGCGGGAAGTTGCATTCTTTATGCACTCTAGTTCATCATGTGTGGGCAACAAACATTTCATTATCCAAAATCTGCTTGCTCTTCTTTAGCATGCTCCTCTTCTGTTCTTCTTTAATAAATACTCTCTCCATTCCTAAATGTAAGTCTTTGTAGATATTCCTCCATGGACTACATACAGAGCAAAATGAGTGAATCTACACTCTAAAATGTATCTATATACATCTGTATGTGATCCATAGTGGAATCTCTACAAAGACTTGTATTTAGGAACAGAGGGAGTATAATAGTAGTACAATATGTTCCTTGTAGTGAAGAGGAGCATGGACATTTGCAGTGTATAGGTCTATTCGGTCGCTTGTCATGGACGCTATCAACTCTTCGTGTTGGTCTTCATGTCGCTTGTCATGGACGCTTTGAACTCTTCGTATTCGGTCATATGTGTCGCCTTTGAGAGTTAGACTGGTAGTAACAGTATTGCGCCTTCAGTTGTAGAGAGCTACTTTCTGAAGCCTTTCTAGCCGTACCGGCAATATTGGCACATATTTTCCAGCAAGTTCCACTTTCCTAATTTTTCTCGTGATGCTTAGGGTTTTCTCATTATATCCACACTATGATCTGCATAGGTGCTTTGTGTCCTACTAGCAGTAGCCCACCCTTTAAAGCTAAATAACACACCAATCATAATTCCAAAGCTTAGTTGTTCCAATACGAATGTGACATGATATTCATATTAGTTAACAGACATACATTTAATTGGTCAGCTAATGCTCCCACTTGAGCTTCCAAATGCATGTGGCCACATAGAGAGAGACAACATGGAATTGCATTTCTTTGGATGCTCTGATTCATCATGGGTGGGCAACTAACATTGTATAGAAAGAAACAGAATCTCCATAATGTGTTTCCTCTTCTATTTTTTAACATGTTCCTCTTCTATTCTTCTTTAATAAGTACAATATGTTCCTCATCAAGAAGGAAAGCAGGGACATCTGCAGTCGACAGATCTATTTGGCTGCTTCTACAAGTTGCTTTCAGCCATTCGAGTTGGTCTGCCATAATATCCAGGAAATGTTGGGAGATGTGCAGCCTTTGAGAGACTAGACTGATAGTAACCGTAGTGCGCCTTCAGGTGAATAGAGCTGGCGTGTAGGTGATTGATAGGCTTTCGATTAGTAGCGGCAATACAAACCCATATTTTTCAGTCAGTTCCACTTTGCAGGTTTATTTTGATGCTTATGGTGTCCCCCTTTTATCGACACTACAATCTACATAGTGGCTTTGTGTCGTAATAGCAGTACTCCATCCTTCAAGCAAAACTACATGCCACTCATATTTTCAATTTCCAAGGCTTACATTTAATTGGTCAGCTAATGTTACTACGTGAGTTTTGAAATGCATGTGTGCCACATATAGAGACATGTTGGAATACTATTTTTATGTGCGCTCTCATTGTCATGGTCTCGCACTAAACTTTCAATACAGTATATTATGAACCTATCATCTGCCAACTATCCTTACTTCTGGAGCTCCCAGCAAGGAGCCTATTTTTTGTGTAGTTCTGCCAGATTATGTTATTATACGCACCAAATTACAGCACACAAGGGCTCTCTCATCCAAATCCAATGATAGCACACAAGGGTTTACAAGGAGCCCCTATTATATTAGAATATCCTCTGCATTACAAAGATAATATCACTACTATTTATGGTGTCATGCTTCTCAGATATTGAACAAAATCCTGATGAATATGAGAATGTGCACATCAGAAGAGTATCGCGGAACAGTGCAATTCCATTCTGGATGGAATGAAGCCCACATGCTCCGCACCTGCAGATTTATGTTCAGAATATGATCCTAATGACTATTCTGAGTTCCAGGAGTCAAAGGCAGATGGCCTATTCTGTTCACCCTACAAGGTGCCTGTTCTAATTTGGCAATGTTTCATTGGTTGCACGTAACTTGCATAAGTTGTCTTGCGTTTCTTCTGCTTCTTTGCACCGCCATTTACTTAGTTTACTCATCATATATGTGAAGTTGCCATGCCCACCCATTATCAATAGGCATTCCATTTGTCATCATTCCATGTTTTCCATGTTCTTGTGTATCAAACATCCAAAAGGAAGAGAGTGGTTGTAGAACCTGAAGGAGTAGTAGCAAAGTCCTTGAAAAAGGTGGTGGTACCGCAGAAATCAGACAGCACCCCACTTATGTTGGTGATAGAACCAGTGCCACAAAACCTAGGATATCGCAACTATGCTGCTCGCTGCTTTGCTCTTGTTAGTACATGTTGTCTTGTATCGTTGTACTTACACTCATACCTGGTTGATTATGTGACATCAGTGTTCATGATAACATGCATATCCACTGTTCTCTCCTAATTATCAGATCTATATTAATGCTTACATTAATGTAGAATAAACCCAATGCTTATGAAGAAGTTTAACTCTACATTGTTCTTGTAAGTATCTGTTGTCCTTTATCACCGTACTTATACTGTCAGCTAGTTGTTCATGTACCATCACTTTGCAGCTTATTTTCCCTTAGCATCCATTTCGTACACATCAGATCTATGTTTAATCTTACCAAAATGTTGAATAAAACCAATGCTACTGAAGATGGTTAGCTCTGCATTACTCTTGTCACTACCTTTTGGCAGTATGGTGTACCTACATTTATAGCTAGTTGATTATGTAGCATCACTCTGCATCTTAGCTTAAATAATCTCCATTTGTTCCTATATTATCACTTCTATATTTACTCTTAACAAAACATAGAATAAATTCAATGCTTATGAAGAAGACTCTGTGGTAAACTTCTTGAATTGCCCCCCCCCATCAACATGGAAAAGGGCTTTAAAGAGCCGGTCTTCATTACTAACGTAAGTTTGTCCTTCTCAAGCCTTCAAATGTTGTTGTGTATATTTAGATAGCAATGACTGCAACTGCTGTTTATTTTTGTCGTTTGCATCAAATTGCATGTTTGAAGTTTATTATGAAGAAGTTCATAAACATAAGTTTCTCCTTCTCAATTTCAGTTTTTAGTTGTATAACCTAGTTCCTTATTCATACCATCTAAATTAAACTAAACATAGCAAGTGATCTTCCTTAGCACTGCATGTATGCTTGTGTTATTAATCTGTAATCTAGTGGTGTGGTCTGATACGTCTCCAACGTATCTATAATTTTTTATTGTTCCATGCTGTTATATTATCATTCTTGGATGTTTTACAATCATTTTATAACAACTTTATAACATTTTTAGGACTAACCTATTGACATAGTGCCCAGTGCCAGTTGTTGTTTTTGCTTGTTTGTTACTTCGCAGAATATCCCTATCAAACGGAGTCCAAACACAGCGAAACTTTTTGGAGATTTTTTTTGGACTAGAAGACAACTTGGGGTCAAGAAAGGACCAGAGGGAGGCCCGTGGGGACCACAAGACACTAGGGCACGCCTAGGAGCCCAGGTGAACCCTGGTAGGTTGTGGGGCCCACGGGGGTCTCCTGCACCGCTTCTTCGCCCTATAAATTGCCAAATATTCCAGAAACCCTAAGGGAGCATACGAAATACGATTCCAGTCGTCGCAAGTTCCAGAACCACGAGATCCAATCTAACACCATCACAGAGGGGTTCATCATCCTCATTGGTGCGTCTCTGATGATGCGTGAGTAGTCCACCATAGACCTATGGGTCCATAGGCAGTAGCTAGATGGCTTCTTCTCTCTTTTTGATTCTCAATACAATGGTCTCTTGGAGATCTATTTGATGTAATGACTTTTTGCGGTGTGTTTGTTGGGATCCGATGAACTTTGAGTTTATGATCAGATCTATAGCCATGAATATTATTTGAGTCTTCTTTGATCTCTTATATGCATGATTATTTATAGCCTTGTATTTCTTCTTTGAATCTTTGGTTTAGTTAGGCCAACTAGATCGATTTTTCTTGCCATGGGAAGAGGTGCTTTGTGATGGGTTCGGTCTTACAGTGTCCTCACCCAGTGACAAAAGGGGTAGCGAGGCATGTATGTATCATTGCTATTAAGGATAACAAGATGGGGTCTATTCCTACATGAATAGATCTTGTCTACATCATGTCATTGTTCTTATTCTATTACTCCGTTTCTCCATGAACTTAATACACTAGATGCATGTTGGATAGCGGTCGATGTGTGGAGTAATAGTAGTACATGTAGGCAGGAGTCGGTCTACTAATCTTGGATGTGATGCCTATATATTGATCATTGCCTTGGATATCGTCATAATTATTTGATCTTCTATCAATTGCCCAACAGTAATTTGTTTACCCACCGTATGCTATTTTCTCGAGAGAAGCCACTAGTGAAATCTACGGCCCCCGGGTCTATCTTTTATCATATTGCTTTCAGATCTATTTTTCATCGCATTTGTTTTCAGATCTATTATTCCAAAATCCCAAAAATACTTTGCTGCACTTTTTATTTGCATCTTTTATTTCGTGTTTTATTCGGATCTATTTATCCAAACACATATAAACCGATCTATCTTTTTACCGAGGAGGGATTGACAACCCCTCTTATGCGTTGGGTTGCGAGGATTTGTTCTTTGTGTGCAGGTACCGTTTATATAGTGTTGCTTGGTCCTCCTACTGGATTGATATCTTGGTTTCATAACTGAGGGAAATACCTACCGTAGCTGTACTGCATCATCCCTTCCTCTTTGGGGAAATACCGACGTAGTTTCAAGCCGCATCATGGTCAAACTACCAACTGCAGGACAATGTCATATCCTGCTATGTCTTAACTATGAACAATGCATATTATGTTCATGTTATTTAAATCGTGTCTCTTTATTTAGCAATCTGAAATGGGATAAATTGACAGTACACTCACCATCGATACTTATACATTCATTAGCACTTCATGTATGCTTTTGTTCTTCATTTGTAATCCAATGGTGTGGTGAAGTTGACCACTCCCGCACAATGCCATTTCCTGCCATGTCTTAACTGTGAAAAAAATTATTTTATTTTAATCCAGGTCTCTTTATTTGCCACTAAGAAATGGGATGAATCGACAGCACTGTTGCTTATATGTGCAAAGCATGTTATTTGTTTGTCTTTTTCACTTTCAGGGTGATATCACTGACGCCAAGAACTGCCATTGATGCTATGTAGCTAGAGTTGGATATAAGCGTCAAACAAGTGCAGTCATCAGCGTGCTCAGCTACTTGCGTTGTAGCTCCCAGGCAGGGCTAACCTTTCTTGAATTGTGTTGAAGTGTTGTCGGTTCTATATATTATTTTAGGTGGCGTGTTTATTTGCACTGGTGGCGACCTTTGATGCACATTAATTTCTTTGTTGTATAGTCTAGGTATATTCTCCGTCATGATGCTATAAATTAATTTCTGTATATGCTGTCGTCGCTCTTTGAAAAGGTCGTAAGCTTTGACGGAGCGCAGTGGGCCTAAACGTTCGGTTTATTATATAAAACAATTATGGTACTAAAACTACCCGGACCGCCAATTCATTGTAAATGGGCCGAAACGTGGGCCTACAATCATGTCCGACCAATAGCAGGCCTAGACGTAAACTCACCAACTATTAGTTTCGGGCCTATAACAGGCCGAGTAAATTAGTTGCCTAAGTTGGGCTGGAAAATAGAATGGGATTTTAACAGTCTGGAAAGTAGATTGGGCCTGAGCAGTGTCGGAGGCCCATGATTGGCCCAACCACAAAACGGGCCCTTAATAGGCCAAAATATGTGTCAGGCCACAGTTGGCCCAATAACATTATGGGTCGTAAGCAGGCCGATTGTAAAGCGGGCCATCATTAGGCCCAGTTATCTCATGGGCCTTTAATGGGCCAATAGTTAGGTTGGGCCAAAATGTATCCACGGAGACTACGGGCCTTTAATGGGCCAATAGTCAGGTTGGGCTAAAATGTATCCATGGAGACTACGGGCCTTTAAGAGGCCGAAAGTCACTTCGGCCTAGAAATAGGCCCACATGCAACATAGGTCGTTAAATGGCCGAAACTGAAACCGGGCCTACAATGGCCCATACCTACCAATGGGCAAGCTGAAAGTAATATTGGGCTGAACTATTACATGGGCCTTTAAGAGACCATAGTTCAAATGGGCCCCCAATGGGGCCGAAAGCACCGTGCATGTTAACAGGTCAGATCATACATGGGCCATAATTTGGCCCAAAATATGTCAGGCAGTTAACGGGCCAGATCCGATATGGGTCATCATTTGGCCCAAAACATGGCAAACTGTTGACGGGCCGGATCTGATGTGGGCTATCATTTGGCCCTAAACGTGACAGGCATCTAACGAGTTGGATCTTATGTGGGCCATAATTTGGCCCAAACCATGGCAGGCTATTAATGGGCCGGCCCAGTAGAGTATGACAAAATCTTGTGGGCCCTTGGATGGGTCGTCCTTTTTATCTTAAATGGGCTACTATTAGGCCGTGCCATGTGTCGAGGTATCATAGCCGCTTTCCCTCCATTATACTGGTGACATCTGTCCCAACGCTGAGCCGACATGTGGATCCTCCAGCGAATGAGAATTTTACACGTGGAAAATCTCCATTGGTCCGGGCTATTAACGGGTTACCAGATCCAAAATGAAACCCGATAGCTTAACGGCGACCCGTTACGGTGGATGCCATGTATCGGTTACCCTTGACGAAAGCACTTCCATGATGCGCCATTTAGCGTCATGGAAGTGGACACTTCTGTGATGATAGTTTTGATATTGTCATGGAACACTTCTATGACAGCACATGTATGACTATCTTGATTTTGTCATAAAATTGTCATGGATGTACATGCATGACAGAAAACGTGACCTACTGTGGCAAACACACATCATCATGGAAGTGTATTTTCTTTGTAGTGATAGCATGATATCCACGATAGGATAGCAAGTAGACAACCATTTAGGTAAAGGGCGAGGAAAATTATGATGTTTACCCATACAACGGTATTTGGGTAATCGATCAAGAAACATTTAGCATTGCACTACCAATGTTCTTGTTGATATTCGAAATACCACAATCATGCTTCAGGATAGCATCGACATGGTCATAAGGTAAAGGTCAGACTAAATGATATAATGATGTATGCTCGAGGAGGACACCCACAATTAATCATTAATCAAAAAGTGCACCCAAAAATATGGACTAAGTAGCACCATCAATGTTAGAATGACGAGTCAATAACCAACACATGAAGAATGAAACTATCGTTCATTAACTTACAAGCAATAGGGATGTCCTCTAAGGGCAATGCTAATTCTGCATCTCATGAATATGTACATTGTTCTTCGAACCACTATGTGCACAAATCTTTGAAGAACTTCTATGCATACTCATTTGATCACTATAACCCTGCTTTGAAACAAAACTCAAATGCTTCATATGTTATGTCTTCAAATGTTCAGTGCAATACAAATGCTTCTAAGGCACCCATCAAGATGTGGATTGTTAAGAAGAACCGATTCTTCTGCGGGACCATGTCACCGAAGGCACTAAATGGGTGATGGATAGTCGATGCACCAACCATATGACAGGAGACAAAAGCATGTTTGTTGATTCCACTATTAGTTTTTCCTCGCAAAAGAACATCAAGTTTGCGGACAACAATAAAGGAAAGGTAATCGGGTTGGGTAAGGTTGCCATCAGCAGGGACAAACATGTTGACAAAGTTATGCTTGTTGGTTCCCGGATACAATCTTATGTTTGTTGCTAAACCAACCGACCTATATATGCTTGTGTTATTCACTAAGTATGGTTGCCAAGTCATCATGGGAAAAAAATTATTCAGATGTCTTCGAAGGTGTTAGAAGAGGTGACATGTATCTTGTAGATTTATCAAAAGGTCCATCAGTTGCCACTTGTTTGCTTACAAAATAGAGGGTTGGCTATGGCACCGAAGACTTGGTCATGCAGGTACGAGAAATTTGTAGAAGTTGGTGAAGCACAAGCACTTCGAAGGAATTGATGATGTCAACTTCAACAAGACACAATACTGTAGTGCTTTCAAAGATAGCAAGCAAGTGATGTCAAAGCATCCTATGAAGACAATCATGTCCACGACTTGTCCACTTGAACTTCTTCATATGGACTTATTCGAACCACAAAGCTACATAAGCTTCAGTGGCAATCACTATGGTCTCTTAATTGTTGATGAGTTTTTCGAGTCACTTGGGCTTATTTTCTTGAAGATAAAGACAAGACCCAACAATGCTTCAAAAGATTCACACAAAGAGCACAAAATGGCTATAAGGTGATCATGAAACATGTGAGGAGTAAAAATAGCATGGAATTCAAGAATACCAATATGGAAATTTCCTCGATGAGTATGGCACCACGCATGAATTATCTGTCACCTACACTCTGTATCAAAATGGAGTTCTGGAATGCAAGAATATGACTCTCATGGAAATGTTCCGCACCATGCTCATTGAATTCAAAACCCCAACTCAGTTTTGGGTTGATGTTGTCAACAGTGCATGCCACATTGTCAACAGAGCTTATCTTCACAAATTCCTTTAAAAAACACCTCATACGAGCTCATCACCAATAAAAGGCCAATCATATCGTATACCGGAGCATCTGGTCCTCAATTGACATAGGGCAGATGGGCATGTCCTGCTCTACAGGAACTACTTTGCAGCCGAGCCGACCTTTTCATCCTCACTACTTTCACCATCACTTTCAGATGCACCGACATTTGTTCTTGCACATTGTGGAGGATGTGAAAGGCTATGATGATTACTTGAAACTAAAGAGGGGTAGCACCGGGCTACTTCAACTGTTTAATAATAGTTTGTGAAAGGCTAGTACTATTTATCATTGTTTTGATAGACTATAATGGAGAACAAATAGAAGTAGAAGTACAAACTAAGAGAGAAAAAAGAAGATTTTGTACAAATGGGGGCACCCTTTGGATACCATGGTAATGGACTACTCCCCCATTTGTCCACCCAAACACTAAACCCGAACATTCTCCGTGGCATATTGGGTCTGAGCCGGGCTTGGTAAAGCTGGAACTCAAAATCTCAAGCCCGAGCTTGGCCCAACCCGACCCAAAACACACTAACAAAATGCAGAAGGTAACAGAGCAAAAAAAAATCCTTTCTTGCCTGACTCAACCAGTTCATGCTACAATTACACAACGAACATGCACGGATGCATTACTTTTTATATAAAAGGTGTGGTTAATTACAACATGATGATATCAGTAGTACAATAAACAGAAGTACATCAACAAGAATATGGTTCACCCTGAAGGTCTAATCTAGCACGTCCAACGGGTCTCCCGATGTGGATGCGGTGTTCTATTCCGCGTCGACAAAAATCTGCAAAGCGATCAACGTTCAACAAACTAAAATTCTGCCATTCACTTCGGCAAATGAAGAGACGAACTTGACACCGAAGTTGCTACATTTTACCTCTATGTCTGGCAAAGGTTCGTAGTGCTTCCTTTCCTGCACAGCATACAATGTAATTCCAGAGATCTTTTGCACGCCAAGTTGGGTAGCTACCATGCTCTGCACAAGGTTATCCCAGATATAGTTACTACACTTCACATTCAAACAAGGCGCCAGAAAATAATAACTATAAATGCATCACAATCTTGCATCCGACTTACCGGACTTCTGTGGCAAGACACAATTGCACACAGTAGTAACAAAATAAAAAACGAACATCCTACTGACTTTGATGATCAAATGGATGCTTCCACTTGAAGGACGCTTGTATGAAATGCAAGCTAAAGATCCGGTAACGATGTCATCCATGATGTGCAATAACTTGGTAAAGTTCCGGGGGGCAGGGATATGACACTCTGTCTAGCCACCGGCGGGGCTTAATCGCTAGCGTGATCAGAGAGGTTCGGAGGCTTACAGTTTTGTGTCATCTGACTGATTCATTGCTTAATTACAAATGAGTACATTGTGTCCATTTTATAGGGAATAAAATACTTGACTTGGTAGCCCAAGAAACTAATCACTAACTTAAAGGAGATAATATTTCATTCGAAGGAAACTAACTCTTATCGCTATCTCGGTTTTCCTAACTGAACTTAAAACTTATCGCTATCTCGGTTTTCCTAACGGACACCATGACATGCAGACTCTAACTCGTTTCAATTCCTATGTCTTACACCTATGCAAAAGTGCAGTTGTACAGTGATTGAAATGAGGAAAATCGATAAAGACAAGAGCACAGGTTATCAATACTATCACTTTTCAAACTATATGCGACGCCAAAAAGACATATATTTTATGTTTAACGACAAGCAAGATATATATATGCACAAGTTATCTATTCATAGTGTCCTCACCAGGTCAAAGTTGATGGACTCAAAAGCCTCCACTAATGGCAAAACCTGTGCACAACCGACAGTGAGAAGTCAAACGCATACTGACACAGCATTATATTCATCGATATTAGCTGCAACCTAGATTACTCAACATTGAGAATTTCATTGTTTTTAACTATAAATTAAAAGCTAGAGAAGTAACGAGTTTGATGATCTAAATTTGCTATCTACTACTACCTCCATTCCTAAATATAAGACGTTGGGGCAGTTTAATTTAAACTGCCCCAACGTCTCATATTTAGGAATGGAGGTAGTAGATCACATACATCAGAAATACTCAATGTAAAATTACAAATAACAGGATGTAAAATTATTATTGACCTGAAGGCCATTAGCATGAAACCAAAAATACAAAGAACCACATGCGTTGACACATGTCTACACACTACATTAGCATACCTAAACCACGGGATCGTTGATTATATTGATGTGCAAATTAAACAGAATACCAATCATAATTTTCACATGACAAATATTTAAGAAGCTGTCGAACACCGCAACCAAAAATATGCTCTAATGAAAGGCTAAAACCAGATCAACCTATCATCATAAAGATTAAATAACATATAAGTATAGCAACTAACCAACTTCTGTAATCCATTGACCAGAACAGTTTTTTGTTCACCAGATACGCTTGGAGCTAGAAATACTTCAAAAGGGCCAACTGTTTTCTCTGTTTGATTTGTAAGGCATAGATTGACCTGGAGAAAATAATGTACATTGAACAACTGTAGCAATTTGTGCGCTGATACATAATAATGGATCACCAATCATAAAAATGAGAAGAGTAAAAAGAAATGTGACCGATTCAAGCCTTCAAACCATACCGTACATAAAACATGTGGTTATTATCCTAGTTCAGCAAATATAAACTGTCAGATGAATATCCTAGTTCAGCAAATATAAAATTGTCAGATAATGTTACTAAGATCAGCAGAAGTTTTTGCCTGAAGGCTCAAGTGTAGAAGGCACTTTAGCAGATGTAATACGAGTTCCCAGGTGACAGATTTAACCAAGGAAAGGCTTGAGATGCAGATGGAAATGAGTTATCATCCAAGCAAAGAAGATTCAGACAAAAACAGGAGCTCGGGAAGACTAAAAGCCAGAGAGTCGGTCGGTCAAGGATGTCATGAGGCAGATGTGTTGTTTAAGGTGGAAAGCAAGCTAAGATCCACTGTGACATGTGCTAGCACCGGATGCTGCAATTACACAAGCCAGCTAGGAAAAGACAATATCTCACCTGGGACGTGAACGAACAAATACTTGACGAAGTGGATTCAGACTGGCCCATTTTTGTATGGGAATATCAGGTAAGAACCCTAGTGAACATATATTAATATATAAAATAAAATAAAATATAGATGGACTATATAGAGGATCCACATCCACATGACCCAGCAGAAAAATTGCAAGACTAACTCAATTTGATACCCAGAAGCAGGATAAGCTAACAGATTCTTAGCTGTATTGTTAGAAGGAAAAGCAGAAATAAATTCAATCATTATTAACCTCCATCTAGTACTCTGAAGAAGTAAGTTTTGTTAAACTTCACAGAACAAGATCTAAGATTTTGCCGTTCCACAGAAATTGTGAAAGGAAATCCCATCATGCTTTAACTGTATTAGCTGACTATTTGGGCCACAGTAGTTTAGGCTGCAAGATTTTGGATGAAATGTTAACCAATAAATCACTTACCATAAATGGTCTTTCTAGAAATATAACAGGTGGAATTTTCACGGCACGAAGGTCAACATCTTTGCTTGGAGTAGGCTGACAAAAAGAAAAGAGGTGTGAAAAAAACCAGTAATGAGTTAAACTAAAGAGGTTGCACATCATTTTCATTCTCAATTTTAATAGGGCAACCAACTAGATATCATTGTAGTCAACACGTCACATAAATATCAAAAGAGAGGACAGGAAGTTACTGACAGTGCTATGAATGTTCTGAGTTTGCAGGCGGCCTGGTTCACCAAGATTTGTCCGCCATGTAATCTGAAATTTACCAAGTATGCTGCTACCCTCTGTCTTGATTTGACCAGGCTCATCGGACGATGGTCTGAGCTGATATAGGTAATTGTATATTCCTCCTGCCGCTCTAATCAGAATTGGTTGTTTGCAGAGGTCCCTGTATAAAAATACAACTCAGACTAGCCATTCATTTATTGACATGACAGTCAACATGCTGAAATAGACGAGCTTGTTTTCAGCACTGACTTACCGTATTGTAGACTTCACCACTGAGGGGTGTTCATCAGCTTCCAGTATTGTAGCGCTCCACTGTTGGGCAGGTTCAAAATCTACTTGATCCATGTAAAGGTTAGATTTTGTATGATTCTCTATGCAGGCTTCCAGATATGTAGTATCCTGTCAACATGGATCAACTATATAGAGTTCAAGATTGCCATGGTGAATTAATAAAAAAATGGAATACACAATATACAGTACTATAGTTTTAAAAGGACTAACCGCATCAATTTAAACAATTTAAAGGGAATAACCCCGTCAATTTAAGGTAATAGGTTGTTACAGAAATAACAGAATAACAGTACTATAGGTTTAACGTCAAAAAATAAACAGTACTACAGTTTAACGGAATAAACAATGCTATAGGTTTAACGGAATAAACAGTCCCCTGAAGTCTTATTCCCAGGGGAGAACACTGGGATTTCTCCACTAGAAATTCAACTCGGCGATAAGAATGCGGGAGTAAAAAAACAGTTTACAGATGATTCTAGCAGAAAGCTGAACTGGAAAAAAGAGGGCAAAAAAAATAGCAAGCATGAAAAGAAAATGTGAACTACTATTGGTACAAGGTTACAATCTAAGCACAGAGAGCGAGATTAAGTAGGGAAACTAATAATCTTGAGGCAAATGTGCAAAGATCTTTGGAAACATATCATTTGATGACTCCTAAAGAAGACCCCTACATTTAATCAAAGGACTTACAGTTACATTTACACTTGTGAAGCATGAGGTAACCTACCTTGATGGTGCGAACCTGGAAAAAAAATGGTGAAACCCAAATTATTGATTTGACCTACAGAACATAGATCAGATACGAACATATATAAATAGGAGAAGTAAAGTACCTTTGTTCGAACAGACAATGGGTTTGAAACAGTGAACTTGAAGAACTGAGGAAGATATTTACGCTCCGCATCACCATCGTTATATAAAGCAGTACAGACAAGCCTGGACTCAATAACCGCACAAATCAAATAACAATCAAGATTGCTATGGCCAAAGCAACAGTTGTGGAAGTTAAAAAAGGAAAGGAGTGTACGTATGTGCGCCAAGTTCTTTGACATCATGCTCCACGATAAAATCATATCTACCCCCTGATCGAATCGATTCAACAGGCGATTTCGATGTATCCAGGAGAAGTATCCTCTGTCTCTCGGTTTGTATTTCTGCCTAATGCAAGTAAAGTTCAGTCAAACTTTGTGACAGAATAAGATGAAACTGTATGAGAGCAATGTCCACAATGCATATCACCGCAAAGGGAATGCATAAGTATCACAAATTTAAGACAGAGAAACCTGCAAATCTATGAACAGAACAATCGTATATGCATAACAAGAGCTAAGGCCAACCATCCAAACTAATGATACTACTTGCGTGCATAATGTCTCACATGTGCTGATACCTCATATTACCAGTTCTAGTTCGACTTGATCAAACACCATACTGAAACTGCAACGTGCAAATTACAACTGACTAATCCAGGAACTGAACATTCATGACAGTAGCAAGGTGATCCAGTAATCGACCTTAACGATAGGTCATGGATGCAGCAATGAGAACTAAGGCTATCTTTGGTAATGACTGCAGCAATAAGTTTGGTCATGACCACACCGACAAGAAGTAAGGCTAAGCATGCAGCATCACGCTGATCAGAGATTCCAAAAGTATTAACCTAGCAGTTTAACTGAACGTGTCACACACAATTCACACCAGCCAATAATAACTCGACCAATTGATGCAATGGTTTCTGTCAAAAACTGATGCAATTCTCTAGAAATGATCTAATGCACTTCGTGAAACAAAAAGAGCGCGGTGGATCAACACACCTTGATTATGACTTCCCTGGCTTCCAAGCCGGAGCTGTTGTTGATGCTGATGTAGCTGCAGAATGTCTCCCCCAAATAGATCGCCCTAGCCACAGACACAGAAGCATCAGCGCAGGCTCTCGTCTAGAGAGCTGCACACAACATTCTAGAAGGAAATGGAAAAGGCTAACCCGAAGGCCTGTGGGAGGACGAGGAGGCCGGGGGGCGCGAGGGCGTCGGCGGTGTCGTGGAGGAGGAAGCGATCGCGGAAGGTGAAGTCCCCGGGGACGGTGGTTGCTGCGCCGGAGTCGGGCGGTTGGAGCAGGCCTTGAAGAAAGTCGGCGGCGGCGGAGGGGTCGGGGGACGTGAGCGCGTCCTCGGGGAGGAAGACGTCGCGGGGGTCGAAGCGGAGGAGCGCCGCCGGGTCGGGCCGCAGCGAAGGGCGGGACAGCCGCATCACGCGGAACGCCAGCGAATGGTTCTGCTGCGCCGCCGGCAGCTGGTGCGGCGCCGGGGACGGCTGCTGCGCGCCGGTGTAGGGCGACGACATCGCCGGCGATGTGCAGAGAGATCTGGATGGATGTGATCTCGTTTCTGAAGTCGCGTCGCGGTTTCGCGGCACTCTACAGACTAGCTAGTTAAGAAGAAACGAAAAGTGCAGTTAAAATTCGTCTATCTATTTTAAAGAGCGTACTTTAAATTAGTTCAAAAGAAATCGCGCTGGAGCTGAGAAAATTGTGAACTTCGAACCTAACAGGACGAACAGCACGATCACATCAGCAAAAGAAATCGGGAAACAAAGCATAACACCACCGTAAAATCAAGGGCCTCTTTGATTCATAGGATTTCAGAACAAAAAAGAAGAAGAAAACATAGGTTGCAATGTCATGTTCTTTTGAATCCTATACCAATACATTAACTTGGTTTGCCTGCAAAATAGGAAAAACAAATGATTCTTTTTAAGAGGTTTGAGTGGGTGCTAAAATTCATATGGAATGTAATACAAACGAATGCTTAGAAAAAATTCTTAATAGAATTCAACCATGCGAATCGAAACGACCAGCATATGAAAAATTCCTAAGGTTTCCAATACTTCAAAATTCCATCAAATCAAAGCCCCAAGAGTTTGCCCCAAGAACATACGATGCCAAGGAACTGGGTAGTGACAACTGCAGCTTCCGTCTCATCTAACATAACATAACATTCACATAAATTTACATAAGATTGCAGTTTTTTTTTATCAAAACAGTCGAACTCCCCTAGCAATTTAGCTACATCCAGCACTAGCAATATGTGTATCTAACAGCTTCCTTTGAACATTGTGATACATTTATACACATAAGAAACGCAGAATACAAACATTGCCATCTCCCCTAATATTACTATACTTTTACATAGCCGTTAGAGCCAAGTCTCAGTATCTGCTTTAAGCTTTTGATCTCTGGAGGTAAACCACAGCGCTGGGGCATGAGACCAATGATCTAATTGTTGGGTACAAAATTATCCAACATGGGATCCAACAATGCTCGTTCAGATTTGGCCAAGCGGCAACTACTATAGACGAATCAGCATGGTGAAGCAGTCACTGGAGAAGTCACGGAAGACAGCGATCACACAACTTTCACCCATGACCCACCACACATTGGACATGCTTGGGTCCACCGGCTGATCCACCACGCCTCCCGTTCATTTGCCATGTTTGGGGCACCAGGTTGTGCAAATGCACAAGTTTGCCGCAAACATCGTATGCACTGCAGAAGAGAGGATTAGACACAAAACTGGATAGAATACACTGATAAAATCTAGTAAAAAAAAAGCAAGAATGAGACTAGATCGCGAAGCGAATCTAAGCATACTCACCTTATACCATTCACCATCAAGTCCTGTTTTCCACACGGCTGTGATGACATCTCGTCGAGACCCCATCACGCCAAGATAAGCTCCAAGACCTACAGATGTTTTCAGACCAAATGCTGCATCTCTTTCAGACAACCGGCGCTTTCTTGGCCAAAGACTTTGAATCCCAAAGTTAGTTTTACCCTCCTCTTCCATGTCAGACAAGTGAGGGTTGATATGACCACCTATTTTCAGATGTGGCATATTATCCAATGGACCGAGATCATCTGGTTCTGACCAGGGTCCTCCAAACATGTTGCGCCTATGCCATTCTTCAGAAGGAGGTTGCAGTTCCAATTCTCGAAGTAAAAGACCAGCAGCATCAGCTCCCCGTGGACGCGGCATATTCTGCATAAAAATACAAAATGAAATACAATGCATACACCTCTCCACACACTTAGTTGGAAATGAGACCCATAAATAATAGCTGTGAGCCTCTGAACATCTAACGAGTTACAACCACCCACATGCTCCTGCCCCACCCCCATAGTATGTTAACACTGTTTCACTTGGTTTTTATTATCTTTGGCACTTGTTTACTGAGGTTGTATATTGTAAGTACCAGAATCACCCGAGCCACTAAAAAACAGTACTCCCTCCCATCCATATAAAATGTCGCTGATTTAGTACAAAGCTGTACTCCCTCCGATCCATTTTAATTGTCGCTGATTATTCTTTTAGGGAATATAGTAATATTCTTTTAGGGACTCAATCCACCATTAACTTTGGCAAGTATAAGTAGCAGAGAAGATAGAATACTACAATCTCTTTTTCTCCCAGACAATATACCATTATTATTGTCACATATTATTATTCAAATGTTGGACACTCACACATATACATAAATTCTTAAACAGACGAAGGTTCATTGAGAAACTATGTTGTACCTGCATATGGGGACCAAGAGATGCTTCCACTACCTCAGGGAGCACAGTGTAAGTGCCGTCAATGAAGTGCAGCCTTATAATTATGTTGCTAGTACCAACCTGAGAAACAGGCAATGGGTGTTGCAAGCCTGATGTCCTTCGACAAAGGTCAACCAATATGAGAAATAGAACCTTCACCTGCAACAACGCAACAAATTATGTACTTGTCAGATATGCAATCAAGCATTTCATGAGTTCAAATAATTAGTGAAACTCCAGTAGAAGCATGTAGAAAATCCCGAGTCCAAGTAACTAGTGAAACTGCAGTGTATCATCGATAAACTATCCAATCAAATCTTACAGTCTTGCAGAAATACACAGTTAGTAAAACTGCAGTAATCAACTGGGTAGATTAATACAACAAAGTAAACTATCCAAGTAATCAGTCTTACAGTGGCTCTGAACAAGCTAGCTGACTCACAGTTTCCAGATAACATACAGATATAATACACCATGTAATGGCTCTTATACAGATGCTTTGGTCAAGAAACTACAGGGACTAGAGAAGAATGTTCAAATGCAGGTGCAGTAACATTTTCAGTAACTTATAATTGTTATCTGTCAATATGATCAGATAAAAATAATAATTTTAAGCCTGTTTAGTGCGTGATTTAACTTTGACAGCTGACGTAAGCTGAAATGTGGGCATTATCCCCTCTCTCTCCAACATATGTGACTTTTTTACTTCGTTCATATTGTTAGTCCCTGAGAAGTGTAAAATGGTTAATGGACAACGCAATTTCAGTGCTTCTCTTAAAACAATACGTGCTACAGTGATTTAACAAAAGAAACTCATGGCAATAAATTACTGCTGTTACCTCATCCGACGTGTAGCCCTGGCCAGCATTGCCAGAACCAATTCTAACAGATTTGCCCATTGGATTTTCTTCAAGACCCTTTGCTCCAAGAACCAACTGTCCACGTGTAGCTGCACCATCTTCCACTTTGGCAGCCCCTAGACCAGATCTTACAGCAGAAATAGCAGAACTACTGTCCTCTATCTTACTGTTCATCAATTGCTGTATTTTCTGCATGGCAGAATCAGAATTTTTTTGTGCATTTGCGAGTAATCTTGGTGATTGCCTCCTCCGAAAAAGCAAACAAAATAGCAGCAACTGGCATAATCTATGAAGGAAATGGCAGTCTCCAATAAGCCTGACAGCAGGTGTCCCGGGAAAAGTCCCTGTGTTGATGCTTATAGGAATAAATGATGACCTCCCACTAACTGGATTTGGTGCGGCATTGGCAGCGCCATCAGCATTGTTACTAATCTTAGCAATGGCACCTTGGACCCACTCCTGCATTTGTGAGCTCCCTGTCGCAGATGCTACTCCACCTTGATTACCTGTAAATTGCAGGAGACAGGAGTATCAAATGCTAAGAAGCAATGCTAAATCAGAAAATATAAAAGCAACTCGGTCATTTGTAGAACATGAAATGACAAACAGAACATTTCAAGGTGTTTCTGTTCTGCACAAACTACAGAAACGCTGAAATTTTAATAAAATAGAAGGAATAAAAAATTAACCTTGATTATTTGACGGCGACGGAGAATTGTTGGTTGGACTAGTAACCATATTCCTTGAATTGCCTGAACTAGAAGATGCTCCTACAGCATGACTAGCCAAAGTCCGGCAGAAGCTTGCATAACGCCGCAAGCGTGTGATGAAATGTGATGCTAAATCTAGAACAGCGTCAACATAACCCTGCATTCCAGTGCTAAAAAATAAGTACATCCACGGATTAACAACATGTAAGTTTCTACGCGTGCAGCTTATGCTGAATGTGTAATAACGTAATCTAGTTGGAGCATAAGCGGCAGTTGGTGAGTTGGGCATGATTTCACCTAACCTAGGGAAAGCAATGCTCATGATGAAAGAAATTTAATACCACCTACGTACAAGTGTTAATAAAAATATCCGAAGTACCAATGCTCCCAAAGCACATGTCAATAAAAATAAAAACAATGGATGGTAATAAGTCAATATTTATGACAACGAAATGAAAAGCACAGGAAGTAAAGTAGACCTGGATGCTTGGAAGTAGAGCCGGGTCAACCGTCATTTTGTCAGGCTCAATGTTAGACAACAATTCACTAGAAGCTTGCCAGGGTTCAGGTAGCAGGGTTGATGGATTTATCAGCGCAGACTCTATTCCCTTGCCTAGCATATCCAGAAGCAATCTTGCTTGCATGTCCAACACAAGTGCTCTTACGTCTTGAGCATTAGTTCCTTCCAACAACCTACACTTTATCCTATCAAGGTTCTGCATGCAGCAAATCAATCAATCGCAGGTGTTAGAAAGTAATAGATTAATCCATACTGCCAAGGAAACCACTTTTCTTGCCATGTACAACATATAAGGTACTATCTTTAGCATAGCTGCTTGATAATGCACCGATGTCTATCAGATGCTTATGCATATAAATTACCTCTAATCACTAAATAACCTATCCGTCCAAACATCTACAAAGTACAGGTGTTTGGCATGTGACCATTCTCAAGGATTCTGTTAGAGTATATTGCACTGGAGATTTGGAGATATACAAAAAAGATTATTATTACTGAAATATTCAGTTATTTCAGTAACTAGATAACGCCTCGCACGTTGCTGCGGAAAATTATAGCATCGGCATTATTGAAAATAAAATTGAAACATATGAAAATAATGCCGCACAACATTCTCACCATATGATGGTAGAAAACTTAAGAGGTAATTGGAGGATGAATGCATGTTATATTGCCTTGTGACATTCAAGTTAAATTATTTCTTGTTCAAAAGATGAAAATAATAATGGGGAGAGTTTGCATGTGGCAGAAGTGGAAAATGGAATGGTTGTATGCACGCTTGATGATGTGGTGGAAAGTGGAAAGTGGAAAGTGGATTGGTTGTGTGTGCTCGATGATGTGGATGCCTTGCATGTGTTTCAAGTAATCTCACCACAACTCAAAGTAGTGCCAGTAAATTTGCAAGTCACGAGACTAGTATAAAAAAAGAGTGAAGGGAGTGTATGCATCTCCTTCGTAATTGCAAGGGTAAAAAGTGGTAGAAGAACCATCATGCTAATTGATGAATGCACTATCTAAAGAATGCAAGAAGATAATGTGACACATCTATTACATACTCCATAAGTAAGCAAGTTGATTATAAATAATGAGTAATTGAAGGCCAGTGCTACAAACTGTGCATAGCAAACTACAACACCACCACTTACAGGACAGTGTTGCTGCCTCTGTTGCATTGTTGGAAGACAATGGAAGTCCGTATCCAGCAGAGCTATCACACTGTTAAGTGAGACTGAAATGAAGAGAAACGATTTTAGTTTTTCGCTGAGGAGCATAAATGTTGCATCTGCTGCCAACCATATTGTAGCAAATAGTAGTATATACTAAAAACAGAGACGTCCATTTGCTTAAGAAATTCTGTCTCGGGTCACAGCAGAAAATCATTTTAATACATCAAGGAATCTAGAAAAAGGAACATAGGCAAAAACACATTTCAAGATAAGGCGGATGCACAGTGCACAGTTCCAAGCTGTTACTCCCAAGCCATTTGCCCCATTTCAGATAAGAAGTGGGTTATTAAGACGAAGCATGAACGTCATCCCATTATAGGCCGTTTAAATTTAAAACAATGTCACCAGGTACTTTTTCAAATCATAAACATCAAATTTCATTCAGTTAAGCCCTAAACATCCAAACAAAATGATTTGCCCCCCATGAAGTAAAGAGACTTGCAGGAACCCGAAACGCGAGTTGTGGAAATTGTACAGTACACAAAGGATCAACTTCCCATCAAATTGCAAGGGCAACTCAAACAAATCGAACTTGACAAACTACAAACTTAGTACTCACCAATACCATCTTCAGCAGCACTCTGTGTGCAACCGACAGCATCCCACCAATCCACACCAGCCATCAAGCTCCACCAAAATCTGCCAACAAAACGCAACTGTGAGATCAAATAAATCAGTTCAATCAGCTTGTATTAACTGTGTTGCATACCTATCTGCTATTGCCCGTTCCCAAACAGCTGAGCTGACCTTTGTCTGAACATTAAGAATTGCAGGAGGAAGCACTCGTATTATCTTTAGTATGGTTCGATCTTTGAGTGTGTCATGCCATACTGATGCCAAGCAACAACTGCTAGAGGAGAAGGCTGGTGGAGCAATTGATGAGCCAACGTTGACATGATAGCTGTCAACCTGATCAAAATTTGGGCCCGAGAAAATGTGCACCCCTCCGCGCAGGAAGGCAACAGCAACTTCACCACCATGTGCAGAATAAACTATTTGAGCCAGCTGTCTTACATCATTTGGAAGATCATAAGGGTCAAAACTAAGTCTGTTTGCCCTGTCAACACTGCACTCAGAAGAGCTCCGTTCATCTGAAGTTGTTGGCATTGGAACATACGCTTGAGGGTTTTTAAGGTCCTCTGTTGGTGCAATGCTCTTGTTAACTCTAGTGGACCAAACAGTTTGCATTGGAGGCTGCCCACCAAAGCTAGAGGGGCTTCCAAATATTGGGTGAAGAACAACAGGTTGAAGCGAAGATTCCCAGCATTGGACTCTCCAGCCAGTGATGGAAGGTCCTTCATCAGGGTCATAAGGAGACATATACTGCCCTGCAATTAGTGAATGGTTGTCAGTAGAAGAAACAAATAAAAGCTAAGAGCAACCAATTCACCTGATAATATTTGAGGTTAGAAATATCATAACTGAACCGAAAAATGAGGACATGGAGAATTTTAGGAAGGACAGGAGTACATGATTACAATGAGATTCATGCAATGCAACAGAACAAGTTACAACTATCATTGTGACTACATAGCTTCATAATAATTGATTTCCGCTGTTAAGAAGTATACACACCTTCAACTATTACAACTGTAATTACTCCTCCTCGAGTGGGATCAAAAGCAACTGAAGTAACCCCAGATCCCCATGTTGTAGTAGTTGCTGACTGGGCAGCAGCTTCAGGACTGACATAAGCTGAAAAATTGGAAACCGGACAACAATGGATCGATGCGGCTTCAGTGATCTCATTATCTATCTGTTTTCTTGTTTGTGCAGCCTCAGACACAAGGTAGTCTTGCAAAGAAAAGAGATAAGCTGCTAATGGAGCAAAACCAGACCAGGAAGGGGGGTTCAGAGATGGAGGAAGAGGGCTTGTTGCATTTATCTTCGCAGTTGCCTGAATGCCATTACCAAGACCTGGCATCACCTCCCAAACCACTACAGTAGATGGATTAACAAGGGGAACACCAGCAACATGTAAAGCTCCAGACTCGGTAATAATGGCATCAGCAGCCATTATGCCGCTGGGGCCTGCCCCAAGAAGCCCTTTGCTGGTAGAGAACCATCTAGGTTGTGCTGAGTTTTGAGGAGGCCACTGTGACCAGTGAAGCTGAACAGACCCTGATGAAAATACAGAACAAACGCATAGCACATTTGGCCATCCTGCTGCAGTAAACAAGATTATGTCAGAATCAAATAAAACGAGTCTGAAGGAAGTCTCCCCCAAAAACGTATCATCTGCTCAGTTAAACATTTGGCTCACCAACCTGAATTCTGAGGGTGCTGCGTAAGGAATTTTTCCTCAAAGGTTTTTAAGTTCGAAGTGCTGGAGTTTGCAGGAAGCCATCTATACTGTAGAACCAAGGCAAATAAAAATTTAGCCGCAGCTAGTAATTGTGCTGGAATAAATAGGTAATCAAACACATATGCAGTACAATTACAAAAGAAAACAAAAACACTAACAGAAACATACAATGTGGTGCATCAGCAAGCTGGACCTATAATTACAACTCGCAACTACTTTTGAATTAAATGTCTACTAGTACAATCTTACAATAGTTTCAGATTCACTCCTGTAGTATCCTTACTAAGGTATTATCAAGAGCTAGGTGGGATCACATCTCGTATGGTTCACAAGAAAAAATGGATGTTAAATGAGGCATAGAAGTCTCAAGACTACAGCTGCACCAGGAAATCGGGTCCTTGAACAGCATGCTACGTAGATAAAGTGTTGTTTCAATCATAATGCAGTACAACACAACATTATCATGCAGGGAGAATATAGGTATACATTAACAACATACCGGAGAAATTCCAGATAGCCATTTGGTAACCACAGAGAGATCTTGACGCCATTCATGTTCACACTGCCAGGAGCTGGAGTCACGTACAAGATTAACAGGACCCTTCACCATTTCAAAAAGAAACTAATCAAATTATTTAAATGCCATCAAATGTATGAAGATAAACAAATCCCTGACTATTTTACAATGGAAAAGTTGAATTAAATAGCACTACACCCTCCCCAGAAAAGAACATTATTATGTGATCTGGACTTCGATCAAGAGAATTGCATACCTTAGTTGGTTGTGTCCATATAGTAATCCTCCCATGAAAATTTGCCACTAATAATGAACGTGGGCATGACGTAGGAGACCATTCAATGAACTGAACAAAGTCTCGTGGAGAATCTGCCAATTAAGAATGTAACTACAGTGAAACACAATGAGACAGGAAGCTAGTCTTCTTTGGTTGAGGACAGCATTTCACAAACAAAAATAATCAAATTACAGCATGTATGGAGGATACAGGAATATTTTGAGTAACTGATGAATAGATGTTTACCTGCTCTAACATTGAAAACAGAACATTCTGTTGGTCTCTCTGGATTCAGAATGTGTATAGGAATCCAAAATGGTGGACTTGAATTAGAGCTGCAAAAAATCCAGTACATTACTTTGTGGGAAAGAATACCTCTAACAAAAAAAAAGGCAAATGAACAATTCACTGAAATAATTAAATAATTTGTGAAGTGCCTCTAGAGTAAAATGGCGCTATTAATGCTGCCACCTAAAATTCCTTTGTCTGAAAATGAAATTCCAGTGCGGTAACAAGTGAGGAACAAAGTAAACTTCAGGGAACGGATAGAGGAATATCTGACCTTGGAATCCGCGCACAAGTCTCTGATGCACATGCAATTGCGTTCAGTTTCCCACACCAAGCAACAGCGCTGCAATTGAAAGACCACCAAGACAGGGAAAAGATATAATTTACAAGTTTCAGTTAACCGTGTGGCAAATTGGACTAGGCGCACTATCCTAGCAGATTTAGACAGATATGTCAACAAGGAAAATATGCATGGAACTAGAGCTTTAAAAATATGAAACTTAAAGCTGGTATATGCTAATCCACATTTCAGGTCAAACCAATTAAAGATCACACCAATTGTTCCTGAAACCATGAAGGACCGTGCAGAATTGTAAAGGTTTAGCATACCAACTGTCTACGGAAGTTATTACCAAGACATGGGAATAAATGTGCACTCCAACAAGAAAGACACTCCACAAAAGATTACCAAATTCAGCTTAGCATTCCACTTCCACCATAGTGTGGTGGTATCACCACCTAGCAATTTCAGGATGACTAGCTATAGAACATCCAGTAGAATATCACGAGATCTGTTCATGGATCATCCAGATACATTCGTGGATTTCCTGAAATGGTTTTCATCATTTTTACCGAATTTTCTCTGGCTTGGGAAGAGCGATTGACCTCACTAAAATTGTCAACTGTAAGTCTGTAAACAGTGTTTAGCCCTTTTTCGAAAGGGGATCATAGCATTTTAGGAGGCCACAGGAAGCCAACTCAATTCATGACCTATTGTCTCTGCAATGAACACAGCTACACGTTTTCCCTTGTCACGAAATTAAAACAAAGATAATGGTAGTAGCTTTTAAGTTCATCAGAGAATGACGCAGGTTCAAGGAGGCAGTGAGCGACTCAAGCGGCCACACCTGAAGTTCCTGCACAGCTCGGGCACGCGCATCTTGTACTTGAGGCTTGCAGGGGGCTGCTTGAGGCGGATCCGGAACACGGTCGCCGGTGACGAGGCCAGCTGCGCTCCTCCGGCCGCTCCACTGCCACCTCCGCCCTCCACATCCCCAGCTCCGCCTCCGCCTCCACCAGCTCCGCCGTCAACCTCCATCGCGTCGCCCGCTACACCCGCCTCCACCGCCTCGCCACCGCCCCCGGCCCCACCATCCACCCCCGCTCCGCCACCAGCGACGACCCCGTCCTGGCTCTGCTGCTGCTGCTCCTTGTGCGGCGGCGACGACGCTGCGACCGCGTTTCCGCTCGCGGGAGCGGCGTTGGCTGCGGGGTTTGGGGGCGGTGTGGGGACGGGGTTAGGGTTTGGGGCGGGGGACGAAGAGGTCATAAGGACGGAGAGGGATGGGACGGGGGAAGGGGAGGAAAAAGGGGGGCGCGAGCGCGGGGGTGCTTAGGTCATTTGAAGCGACCGGCCGTCGCTGTCGCTGGGGAAGCCGGGTGGCGAGAGGACGAGGCGAGGAGGGGAGTTCGGTGTGCTCTGTGCGCCGGCGTCGCTTTCAGGTGGGTGGAGGAGGAGCTGGAGGGGGGAAGGGAGAGATGCGGGGGGAGGGGACGGGATGGCTATATTGGTTTGGCTCTGCGATCGCGGAGTCTGCGAGGAAAACGCTGACTCGCACAGGCAGTTTGGTAAACACTCTAAGGCCCCGTTTGATAACAAAAGTTTTTTCTAAGTATTCTCAGAATACTACAGTTTTTTTATATTACTGTAGTTTTATTTACAAAGGGTTATTTGGCTGCCTCTAAAAGGGTAGTTTCGGTTGTTATGAACGCAAGATGGTAATGGATAGTCAGCTAGCTAGCTAAAAAAAACCCAACAGAATTCAAACGGCCGGCTAGCTGCGCATGCTTGCACTGCTAATGCAACGGCTAGGTAGCTGTTGAAGTATTTGAACGCAATGGTTAGGCACCAAAATTTACAGCGTTGTGTGGCAACAACCAAACAGGTTCTATGTATTGTGAATACTCTAAAATACTGTGTTTTGATAAAACCATGATATCTCATACCTACAACCAAAAATATTGCAGTTTTGGATACTTCGGTTTATTTCACCCTTTGCTATCAAACACAGCCTAAGAGGGGCCCCAACATGCTCCCTCAGGTCATTTTTTTGCATCGGCGTTAAAGAAAAAGCCCCAGTCATGCCCCAGGATATCAAAAAGCGTCGGTTCGGTTCGTTTTTGGGCCCGGCGCTCACAAGCCGAACCCGGCGCGCTAGGGGCGATCCGGGGCTCTGGCGCAAGAGAAAAGCACGGCCGGCCCACCCCGTCAGCTGAAAAGTAAGTCTTTCTTCCCCGACTCGCCTCCCCCCTCGCGTCCTCGGCTGCCACTAGCTGTATCCCGGCGCCGCCCGCCGCCCTTCATCACTAGATAACCAATCCCCGCCGAAAAAATAGCAGAGGTTCGCCGAGGCAGCCCCTCCACCAGCAGCTGGGCGTTTTCGGCCGCCATTTTCGGCCGCGGAGGGGTAGTTTAGCGGCGGGTACACGCCCACCGGCGCGCTAGGTGTTCGGCGATTTGCCTACCTCGACGAGATGGACTCGGATGACGAGGAAGTGCTCGCCGCGCTGCTGGAGGAGGAAGTCGAGGCCGACGTCCAGGAGGAAGAGCATCTCATGGTGCTCGCTGCCCTCGCCCAGCTGCTGGCGAGCAATGAAAAGCCGCGGCGAGGTGGCTCGGCACCGGGGCGAGTGAAAGCAAGGAACCGACATCGTCTCGAAGGCTACTGCATGCTCTACTCTGACTACTTCGCCGACGCTCCACTGCACGGCGACAACACATTTCGGCGCCATCCGGGAGTTCGACAGCTACTTCAAGTGCAAGAAGGATTGCACCGGCAAACTTGGATTCACCTCGATCCGGAAGTGCACGACAGCGATGAGGATGCTTGCATACGGAGCTCACGGTGATTCACTCGATGGCTATGGGCGCATGGTCGAGTCCACCAACATTGAGTGTTTCTACAAGTTCTGTCGGGCAGTGGTGACAGTATTTGGACCGAATACTTGCGAACCCCCAATGCGGAAGACACTGCTCGGATCCTAGCACAGAATGCATCAAGAGGATTTCCTGGGATGCTTGAAAGCATCGACTGCATGCATTGGAAATGGAAGAACTACCCATTTGCTTGGCAGGGGATGTACAAAGGCGCCAAAGGCGGTTGCGGTGTGGTACTTGAGGCGGTGGCCACACAAGACCTCTGGATTTGGCACTCCTTCTTTGGTATGCCAGGAACTCACAATGACATCAATGTGCTGCAGTGCTCCCCTGTCTTTGCCAAGCTTGTTGAAGGTCATTCTCCTCCGGTGAACTTCGAGGTCAATAGGTGGCACTACAACAAGGGGTACTACCTAGCTGATGGCATCTATCCGAGATGGTCTACATTTGTGAAGACTATCTCAAACGCTATGACAGGAGGCAAGAAGTCCTACTTTGCCAAGTGTCAAGAGGCTTGCAGGAAGGATGTCGAGCGGGCTTTTGGTGTGCTCCAATCTCGATTTGTTGTTGTCCACTACCCTGCTCAGACCTGGTCGAAAGATCAAATATGGGAGATCATGACTTTGTCGTGTCATCTTGCACAACATGATCATTGAGAGCGAGTAGGAAGAGCCAGTGTTTGACACTGAACCATACTACAGGCAGGGTCCTCTAGCCGAAGTTGATCACCAGCTATCGGCAACCTGGACTACCTATCTCAGTATGCGTTAGGAGATCCGAGACCCACAGGTGCATCATCAACTGCAGCAGGATCTGGTGGAGCACCTTTGGAGGCTCAAGGGCGACACCGGGCTCGACGTGTGATGAAATATGAGTTTTTATTTGTTGAACAATATAATTTGTATTGAACTATTTGTTGTTGCACTATTTTGTTGAACTATTTGATTTTTTGTGATGAGCTATGTAATAAAAGAATATTTATGTTCATAATTGAACGCCGAGCCACAGCGAACCACGCCGAATATGGACCGATTTCGTCCATATGGGGCCTTCTATTCGCCGAAAGTGGGCCGAAAACTGGGCCAATCTCGGCGCGTGGGGGCGACGACTGGACGCCCAATCGCTCCCGGCGCCGATTCTATTGCCGGCTCGCCCCAAGGGGGCGATTTTTATGCCTCCTGGGGGGGGCAACGGCTGGAGATGCTCTAAGAGAATGGAAGTTTGCACAAGGATGTTTATGATAGGATTAGACATGAAAATAGATTTTTATTTTCATTCCCTTGTTTGGCATATGATGGGAATTGGCATGAGATAGAACTCTGCTCATGAATTAACAGGTATCCCTGAGAAGAAATCAGTGGGAATTGGCTTCCTCAACTCCTAGCCCCCTTTTCACTTAAACTCTCATTCCCTCTAATCAAGAAGTGGACTTTTAATCTCCTTACCCCTCAACTCTCATTCCCCATCTCTATTTCCCCCAAACCAAACACTATGTGGGCTTCGCACTTGGCTTCACAGCATCTATAACCCGACCCATACCGTCGGTACCCGGACAGAAAATTGTGACCCAACCAAAGGACCCATTTCCGACCCAAACACCTAAACCGATCGGCACTTCAGAACTATACCCCAGGGAATGCAGGGGGAGGGGACTGGTATATTGGTTTTGGCTCTGTGATCCTGGTTCTACAAGGAAAACACGGACTTTTCGAACCCTTAGGCCAACCCACGCACACAAATCACGACCCAACGTGCATGAGTAATAAACGGACAAATGTCCGTTTTTTGTTGGTCGCTGGTCCATTTCTGGTCCAAATTGTGTCGAAACGGACAGCACGCGGATGGGCGGGACGCGTGCCCTTGTCCTCCCGTGGCCCGCCTGTCGACAACACAACACTCCCATTTTCTCCCTTATTTTCAAAACCCCTCTCGTCCCTCCTCCATGGCCGGCGCCTAGAAGAAACCCGCAGCCGGCGACCCGGTTGGCACCGACGCCCGTCCCGCAATGAAGAAGAAGAAGAAATAGCGGTCGGAGCTCATGCCGACGGAGATCACGCGATTCGACATAGAATCGAACAAGAGAAGGGCCCGACGGTCCGTTCAGGTGGAGAAGAAGGGCGTTGCCGATTTCGCCCTCGAGGTTGTGACCGCGCAGCACAAGGCCACCGCTGAGGACAACGAGGCCATCGTCGCAAAGGCCACGCAAGCAACGACGACGCACGTCCTTCTCATGCTAGAGTTGTGTCGACCTGTGCTGGCCATTCTCTCCGCCACCACCATGGTTGCGGCGAGCACAGGGTCGTTGGTCGTTCGTCCTCCGCAGTACCAGTCCTCGAGCTCCTCCATGACACCAGAGACGCCCCATTTTCATCCGGCACGGCAGCATGCTCCGACCCGGTTCTCCACGTCGCCGGACAGTAGCGTGATCGCGTCGGCCACTCCCGGCCCCACGGCCATCATCAACCTCAACGTCACGTCTAGGTATAGTTGCGTTGGCCAGTAGACTGCCAGGATGCAAAGGAAGCAGTCGCGATCAATTCCTATGGCAAACTTTCCTGGAGGCCGCAATATGTTAGACAAAACGCCAAACACGACGCCGGCGGCCGACGACCCCGACTACAACGCGTTCATGGAGAATGTCATCTATGAGGGTCGTGGCCAGGCCTTCCACCCCAAGGGCCAAGCCTAAGGCTACGATCCTGTAACATCCCAAATTTTCAATTTGGAATGTTGTACATTAGATCATCATTGCATATCATATTTTATTTCATTTTGGGTTGATCCTAGAAATTCTACGCAACTCAAGGACTCTCGGAGAGAGTTGGGGATTTCATTATTTTCATATTCAAGTTTTCTTAAATTTTAAAAATAGGATTATTTGATTTTATTTATTTTATCTTCAATTATTTCTATTACAAAAATATGCAAGAGGGAATAAAATGACTTTCCCAAAATAAATAAATATTGAGGATTTAATAATAAAATCAAATAAGATTTTATTTGGGTTTTATTTGCTATTTTATTTGAATTTAGGAAAAATGCGCGTTTTTCAAAATTGCATTTAGACCCCAAATAAATATTCATCCTGTGCGGCTTGATTTTAGAAGCCGGGGAAATTTCATTTCGGGATTTTTAGAGTCCGTTTAGTATTCCTTTTGTTTTTTCTGAGCGTAATTATTTATTAAAAAAAGTCTGAACCGACCCTGGCCCGTAACCGGCCAGGACTCCGCCTGGCCGGGCCTTTAAATAGCCGCCGCCCGAGGCCCGACAGCCCAAGCAGCGCCCCGCCCCAAACCCTAACCCTAGCGCCGTCG
>NC_057794.1:305764789-305767663 GCF_018294505.1 Triticum aestivum
GCCGCCCCGCTGCTGCCGCCGCCGCCGTTCGCCGGAGTCACCGGAGGTAGACCTCGCCGCCGTCGGGTTTTTTTAAAGACAGATCGGTTTTCCGTCGATTTTGTTCGGTTTTTTTAGTTCGTTTTTTTAATAGATGGTTTTCCGGTTTATTTAGTTAGCGAGCGTTCGCTCGTTCGTTCATTTTAACGAACATGTTCATCATTTAGATCCAGTTAATGAATGTCCGTTCGTTAATCTGTCCGTCGTTTTTCTTTTTCTCGGATTAAATCCGCGATTTTTTGGATTGCGATTCCTGATCCGTTTTTCGTTCTAGTATAACTTTTCGCTCGTTTATCGGAACCAGGCGATTCAAGCGCCTGGAGTTTCGTCTCGAAACCCTCTTTCCGTTTAACCAACTCAAACAAGTTTTTGCCACTGTAAAAATTGCCCTAGATCCAGAATAGTAAATGAAGCTTGTTTCTTTTGTCGTTTGTCTTTCGTTGCTTTGTTCGATTTGATTCTTTTTGCCAACCGGAATTATTAAGTTGAACTTTCTGGTTAGATCTCTTATTTGAGTTTTACCTGTGCATTAGATGAGTACTTATTGTATGCTTGTTTGTTTGCGATAGAGTACCCGGAGTGCGCCGCTTGCTACTTCGAATCGCTAGGTTTCGCGGATCATCAGCAAGGCAAGTAACACTTTGATCATACCTCCTACTACCCAGTTTTTATTGCATTAGATCAATCCTCACACATTGCATGATTAGGATCTAATTAAATTATGGGTTTGGGAAGTAGTTGAGGTAGTACCTATTACATGTTGTTATCAAACATTTGGGAGTTACTTCTACGTTTGCTTATTATGCCATGCTATGCTAGTAGACGAGGATTGGGTGAGTGAAATCCATGACATATGTGAGATTGTTAAATTAAAGGTTTATCTAAGGTGGCAACTTAAATACACATCTGGGTGGATTGAGGCACCTAGGTATTCCAGCAATTGCCTGTTTTCTTTTGGACCGCCACCCAGGCTCAAAGGGATCATGAGATTATTCATGCTAGAAACTTCCGTGTGCAGCCACAAGCTATTATGGGCTCTAGCATAGTTGACTAAGTCATGCGAACTCTTATAGTGGTGGACTAGCAGATGTAGGGGAAAGTAGGTGTAACGGTTTACCCGTTCGTAAGGTGTGAGCGCTTCTGAAAGACTATGTCTTGGTCATCCATTTCTCAAACACCATGTAGTGCGAGAATCCCAACGGATGAGATCGAGTCTTGTGGGGAAAAGTGTGCAAACCTTTGCAGAGTGTATAAACTAATCATGGTTAGCCGTGTCCCCGGTTATGGACATCTTGAGTATCTAGTACCTGGATTATCATGTGAATCTCATCATGTTACTCTAAAATTAATTTTGTTGGGTTTTGTTTAATGATGATGCTTAATTGGGATTGAGAATGCTGTCAACCATTCTCAATGTTTAACAACTACCATGATAGTTAAATAAAATTTATTCCTTTGCAGTAGGGAAAAATTTGCTTTACGCAAAAACTGTAACCATAGAGCTTTCCACCAGCCAAATATGCATATAGTATAGCCTATATCTTTCATTACTCTCTATGTGTTACATTGCCAGCATATTCCATGTGCTGACCCATTTCGGGCTGCAACGTTAATGTCGCAGACTTTTCAGACGATGACTAAGGTGCCTTTAGGTCGTGGTTCTATACTCAGTGATGCCGTTGGAGTTGATGGACTCACTTATCTTCCAAGCCTTCCATTGTTATCGTTATTAGATGGCCTTAAGCCATATTTATTGTAATAAGTTCTCTTTGAGACACTCGATGTAATAAGTGTGTGGTTGCTACTCTGTTATAAATCCTTCAAGTACTGTGTAGTGTCAGCATTACTGATCCAGGGATGACACCGGAGCACAGAGATTGGACCGTTTGAGGTCTGGTCACTACAGATCCCAACGAGATCCAAAGGCAAGACGACTGCGCCAAGATGGTGCTGACTGATACGTCCATTTTACATCATGCTTTCCTATTGATATTTATTGCATTTTGGACTGTTATTTCACTTTATGATAGTATTCTTATGTCTTTTCTCTCTTGTTTTCCAAGTTTCACATGAAGATGGAGATTGCCGGCAGCTGGAATTCTAGACCGGAAAAGGGTGCAACAGAGATAACTATTCTGCACAACTCCAAATGACCTGAAAATTTAAGGAGTATTATTTTAGAATATATAAAAAATACTGGCAAAATAATTACCAGAAGGGGACCCACCAGGTAGCCACAAGCCTGGGGATGCCCCCCGAGCCTGTGGAGCCCTTGGCAGGCCTCCAAGGCCCATCTTCTCATATATGATGTCATTTGGCCTAAAAAATCAGAACAAGACTTTCGGGATGAAGCGTCGTCGTCTCGAGGCGGAACGTGGGTGTAACACCCCCAGTGTCATGCTATAGTGACCACATGCTAATGTGCCATGTCATCATGCTTTACTAAACCAAGTTGCCACTTTATAAAAATCAAAGTCTAATTCAAATGTAAAAATGCGAGTCAAATTATTATTTCTTCAAATAGTGAAACAAAAATATTCAGAATATGTCATAAAATCCACAAGCAGTGTAAAAATATCACAAACTCCATTTGGGTGCCCAGACTATCCCTGGTAATTATTTTAGTGGTCCCACAACATTTAATTTGGTCGTTCTAAAATAAACGAATATATTTATACAAATCCATTTGACCTCAAACTTTGTGGGCCTTTTCAATATGTTCCCTAATATTGACAATCACATTTATCTTAAATCATTTAGTACCTAATTTATGTGAAAGGCATAGAAGAAAATAAGGGAATAGAAAATAAAACAAAAGAAGAAGAAGAAAAAGGC
>NC_057794.1:305767974-305784195 GCF_018294505.1 Triticum aestivum
GGCAGGGGGCTCGTGGCAGGGGATCCATGGTGCATGGCCACACCTTGATCGCGTGTCGACCATCCAGGCCCCCTAGCGCCCTACTTCATGGCATCAACCCCCTCAGCCAAACCCTAGCTATCCCCCCCTCTCGTGGTTCTCCTTCCTGCAAGCTCGCACCCGAACATCTGTCGCAGTCGCCATGTCAATCCCATGGCCACTGGCCTCCCCACGCCTCTTGCAGGTGTCCAAGGGGACCGCCATCGACTACTGCGGCAACTACGGTGACTGATACGTCCATTTTGCATCATGCTTTTATGTTGATATTTATTGCATTATGGGTTGTTATTTGATAACCCACAAGTATAGGGGATCGCAACAGTTTTCGAGGGTAAAGTATTCAACCCAAATTTATTGATTCGACACAAGGGGAGCTAAAGAATATTCTCATGTATTAGCAGCTAAGTTGTCAATTCAACCACACCTGGAAGACTTAATATCTGCAACAAAATATTTAGTAGCAAAGTAGTATGAAAGTAACGATAACGGTGACAAAAGTAACAATAGCAGTATTGTAGCAATCGTAACAGTGGCAACGGAAAAGTAACTTAACAAAGATCTATATGTGAAAAGCTCGTAGGCAATGGATCAATGATGGATAATTATGTCAGATTGCATTCATCATGCAACGGTTATAACATAGGTTGACACAGAACTAGCTCCAATTCATTAATATAATGTAGGCATGTATTCCGAATATAGTCATACGTCCTTATGGAAAAGAATTTGCATGACATCTTTTATCCTCCCCTCCCGTGGCAACGGGGTTGTTGGTGTCAAAACCGGCGGATCTCGGGTAGGGGGTCCCGAACTGTGCGTCTAGGCCGGATGGTAACAGGAGGCAGGGGACACGATGTTTTACCCAGGTTTGGGCCCTCTTGATGGAGGTAAAACCCTACATCCTGCTTGATTGATATTGATGATATGGGTAGTACAAGAGTAGATCTACCACGAGATCAGAGAGGCTAAACCCTAGAAGCTAGCCTATGGTATGATTGTATGTTATGGTTGTTGTCCTATGGACTAAAACCCTTCGGTTTATATAGACACCGGAGAGGGTTAGGGTTACACAAGGTCGGTTACAAAGGAGGAGATATCCATATCCGTATTGCCTAGCTTGCCTTCCACGCCAAGTAGAGTCCCATCCGGACACGAGACAAAGTCTTCAATCTTGTATCTTCATAGTCTAACAGTCCGGCCAATGGAGATAGTCCGGCTGTCCGGAGACCCCCTAATCCAGGACTCCCTTAGTAGCCCTTGAACCAGGCTTCAATGAAGATGAGTCCGGCGCGCAGTATTGTCTTTGGCATTGCAAGGCGGGTTCCTTCTCCGAATACATCACAAAAGAATTTGAATACGAGGATAGTGTCCGACTCTGCAAAATAAGTTCCACATTCCACCGTAGAGAGAATAATATTTTCACAGATCTAATTTGCTGGCTTGTTTTGGCAGCATGACGTTACGTCATGGCCCGGTGATTATTTGAACCATTTCTTTTAACCAGCCCCGCACATAACGCGAGGCAGTTTTTCGACACGTCTTGTCAAAGCAGAGATCGTGTCCCTTATTACGGGATTCTCATCAATACGGGCGTGGGTAACCCAACCGCGCCATCAATTGCGGCGCTTGGGGGACAAGCGAGTTTTACCAGGCAAGTGGGGACGCTTAGTTTCGTCCACCCATATAAAGGGATAAGGATTCACCTTTCTATCCATGCCTTCTTCCTCCCTTACTCATCCGTTTTCGCACACTCGAGATCTAGCACCCAAGTCCGCACTTCCCACCTCAACCTTCTCCAACCATGTCCGTAGCGGGAGGCAGGTGGATGGGTCTCCTCCGTCACGGAGGGAGACATCAAGAAACTGCGGAGAGCCGGATACCTGCCCGACGACATCGCGCACCGGCTCCCAGATGAGGGGCAGCTCATCCCCACCCCCAGGCCCCATGAGAGGGTAGTATTCCTCACCCTCCGTGGACTGGGATTCCCTCTCCACCCCTTCGTCCGGGGGCTCATGTTTTATTACGGCCTGGATTTCCACGATCTGGCCCCGAACTTCATCCTCAACATCTCGGCGTTTATCATCGTGTGCGAGGCCTTCCTCCGCATCAAGCCCCACTTCGGCTTATGGCTGAAGACCTTCAACGTCGAACCAAAGGTGGTGGGCGGCCGCCAGGCGGAGTGCGGAGGCACCATGGTGGGCAAGATGCCCAACGTAACATGGCTCGAGGGCTCCTTTGTGGAAACCATAAAGGGATGGCAATCAGGGTGGTTCTATATCACCGAGCCGCGCGACCCTGCATGGGCAGCGACCCCCGAGTTCCGATCTGGCATCCCCACGCGGCTCACCTCCTGGAAAGAGAAGGGCCTGTCCTGGGGTAATTCGAAAGAGCTGACTGGACTCCAAACATGTATTCAAAACATGGTGAACAAGAAGCTCAAGCTTGTCAACATAGTCCAAGTTATGCTCATCCACCGGATACTCCTGTGCCAACAACGGGAGTCCAACTTGTGGGAGTTCAATCCGGCGCAGCACCGACTCTCTGAACAGGCTCTTCGACACGACTCATGAAGACGCCTGGAGGGTGCTGTTCAAAAGTGCTGAGTCCCCCCCCCCCCGATTACTGAGGATCGCGGATTCAGCGCGAAGCGCCAAGCCTGTGCGGTAAGCTGCTTTACCTTTCACAGGATACTTATTTTTTATGTAGATTGACTCTATGCGGGATCTAAACTCCCGTACCTTTGACGGGACTGGCAGAAGATGGCCGGACAGATCGACTGTCCGGCTCCTTTGCCCGAAGGCTCCGCAGACGCTCTTTTGGCGAAGATGTTGACTCCGGCCCCTTTTACGGTGCCGGAGAAGACCAAGAAGGCCAAGGGAACCCGAAAGAGTTCCCGACGCCAGGCGTCGTCGGACTCACCGTCCGATGACTCTGCGACGCACTCTTCTCCCAAAGACGAGGAAGAAGAAGAAGAAGATGCTCCCCCACCGACTGGGGGAGACAAGAAAAGGAAGGCCGCCCCAACTGGGGAGGCCGGAGGGTCCAAGAAGGGAAGGACTCTCCTTTCGGACAGTCCCACCGCTGCCGACGAAGGCGAAGACGAGTGGTTGCCCAGGGCAAAGCCCCCGGGGAGATCGTAAGTATTCGGATACCAGAGTAACTCATAGGATTCCTTTGTCGCACTGCTTTCCCTAACGCCGAACACAATTATGCAGGCCGCCACGAGCCAGTATCGATGTATCATCGGACGACTCCTTGGGCTTGTCGGATATGGATAGCGATCCAGTCCCGACCACCACCTCCCCTCATCCTGCAACGACGCCGAGGTGTTGTCTCAAGAGGCACTGGATCAAGGGGAGACAGTTCCGGAGGCGCCTCAAGGCAACCTTCCGGACTCCGGGAGCCGAGGGGACGGGGCCCCTAAGAGCTCTGAGTTCGGCCCTCAACCGAATACCGCGCCGGAACCTCCAGCGGTTCCAGGATCGAGCAGGCGGCCTCCTTCTAAGAGGGGCAAGACGCCTGTGCCGGTGACCTCTGTCCATCCAGAGGCGCCGGACAATCTGCTGGAAGCGCTTCGCAGCGCTTCCATCGACGAGGAGCGCCGCACTATCATGAGTGCGGTGATCCAGAAGGTTCACTCTGCCAAGAGCGGATTGACTGAAGCCTGTGCCAGCCTTCTAACAGGCTTCGAGGTAAGTGTTTTAAAATGTAGTAGAAATATTACCGCATAGACAGTAGCCCCTGATGCTTTGTTCGGTGTTCACAAAGAAAATCCGAATAGAGGATCAAATAATATCGCAGGAGTCTAATATAAGTGTGTTAATATGCATATGCAGGCTTCGCTGCTGGTGTCCGCCGCACTAACTGCGGAGGTCGCCGTACTGAAGCAGGACCTCGAGGGGTCCAGGAAAGAGCTCGGCCTTGCCAAGAGGCAGCTCGAGGAGAACAAGGGTAAGTAATACCCTGTCTTATGTATATATAAAAGAGGATGCGATTGCAAAATGACAGGATCATCATATGTTAGCCAGGGGCCACGACCGAGGTGGCGACCCTGAAGCAAGCGCTAACCAAGGCCGAAGATAAAGCGGCCAAGGAGCGCACCGAGCGAGAGAAACACGAGGCTCGGGTGGGCGAGGTGTAGCAAGAGCTCTAGGCTCTTGTGGTGAAGCACGAGGCGTTGGAGCTTGATTCCAAGACACGGGAGTCTGAGCTTGCCGCGACCCTCGAGAGTGTAAAAAGTGCCAAGGCCGAAGCCCAAAAGGCCCTCCAAGAGATCGGCGTGGTGAAGAAGATAGCGGCGGGTAAGGCTTTCTATATGCAAAGCAAGCATGTAAAAGTAAATTACCGATTACTTACCCGGATCCGGAGCTCTTCAGGAGCATTCGTAGATTTGCCCCGTAGTGTGTCCGATGCTGCACAATTTTACCAGGCCAAGGACGGAAGCTCGACGGAGAAGCTATTCTGGTCTCAGTATGCTGAGGCCGAACATCCGGTGCCAATGAGCGACCAGCTGAAGCAGATGGTCGAGCTACATAAGGCGGCCGATCAGGCCATGAAGAGCTTTATAGTTCGGCTGTGGTCTGGCGACGCCCTTCCGAACAGCTTCTTCGGCCTGGTGAGGCGGCTTGTGGATGCCTGCCCGCGGCTGGAGGTCGTCAAGCGATCTGTCTGCATTGAAGGTGCACGCCGGGCTTTCGCCCGTGTGAAATTGCAGTGGGTCAAGATAGACGCCGTGAAGCTGATCAAGGCGGGGCCGCCAGAGGGCAAGGAGCATCGCCACCCCGAGATGTACTACGAGGGTGTTCTGCCGGGTGCCCGTCTCATCGCGGACGAGTGTTCAAAAGATGTAATATTTGAATGAGACTTGCTCGTTTTATCCTGTATGTATGGAAACTTGTTCCATATGCGCTATGCAACGCTTGTTGGAATTTAAAATATTACCTTTTGTTTGGCTGTTTATCCAATCTGAGAGATGGCTAGTCCTCGGCTTCTGCCCCCATGCCACGAGTGCTGGGGTGTTCGGGATAAACCTGAGCACTCTTGTTCCCATGTTTGGGTCCTTCGAGGGAGGTGCTCAGCACAACGAACAAGGCAACCGGACTAATGATGCTTTATCACTCTCACTTAGCCATAGAATTCTATAATTTTAAATTTCGGCGAAGCCCCTGGTATTCAGAAGGCCAAATTCGGGGCGTGATACACGCCTTTAAGCCGGACAGGGTCGGCCCCTCCCTCTAAGTGTCATAAGTCTTTAGGGACTTAAAAACCTCGCCGAACAGCGACCAGTCTCTCGCCTTATCATGACAGTCAGTTTTAGCTTTCTCTACTGAGGTGCTGAACCCAGCAGAACCGGGGCACAATCGCAGTAGTTCTCCTAGCGCTACCTTAGCCGATAGAGCAGAACGTAAGGTACCAAAACATAGGAGCCGGGCAAACCCAACATTTGACCAAAGACATGATTCGAAGCTGATGCATATAATGCTATAAGTTCAGGGTGCCGCACTTGTGAAAGTGTTTGGACTTTTCACACCGCATTGTGGGGTACGTAAGCCCCTGGTGTATTGGCCGTACCATAGTGTACGATTGCAAGGCGTCATTAATGAACACACACACACACACACACACACACACACACACACACACATATATATATATATATATAACAAGAATGCAATAATAGTCGTAATGTCATGCATTGTTTATTAAAAATTGCGTTAAAGCAGAGTGATACAGATAGTGCGATAAGCAAAGAGTAGGACTATGTCCCTTCCAAGTGCAAGCTGAGGAATGATATTAAATTGAATATTTCACTCGTTACTATAATCAACCTGGGAATTCCGTGGTATAACGTAGCTGTCTGCCTCCTTGGTTGCTGCATCATGTGTTCGGCAATAGTGCTGCCGGACAGTGTTTCCAGAGATTAAGGTCCTGAAAGAAAAAGAAAAAATAATCGAACGAGAAGCCCCTAGTGCGGTTTAGGCCGTGTCTTGGGGCGTGCCGCAGTTGTGCCCCCCTCCCCACCTGTGCCCATGGTATTTTTAATGTGTAATTGTGTACGCGCGGCACGAGTTTCGCCGCTGGGCTGGGATTGGGGTGGCCGCCGTATTGCTACGTGAGCTCAGATCGCGCCAGGCGGTCTATTTGCCGATTGCCCCGAGCGCACTTGAAGGTGTCCGGGCTGTGAAGCGCCGAACTGGTTGATTGCCTTGAGAGGCTGCTTTGCGTTTCTGCTGCAAGGGCCGCGGTGTGTTCCTCTGTTCGGAGAGAGTGCTCTGTGTTTCCATTGACTGTAATAACTCCGCGAGGTCCTGGCATCTTGAGCTTGAGGTATGCATAATGCGGTACCGCATTGAATCTAGCAAATGCGGTTCGCCCGAGCAGCGCGTGATAACCACTGCGGAACGGGACTATATCGAAGATTAACTCTTCGCTTCGGAAGTTATCCGGGGATCCGAAGACCACTTCCAGTGTAATTGAGCCTGTGCAATGGGCCTCTACACCTGGAATGACGCCCTTAAAGGTCGTTTTTGTGGGTTTGATCCTTGAGGGGTCTATACCCATTTTGCGCACTGTGTCCTGATAAAGCAGGTTCAGGCTGCTGCCGCCATTCATAAGGACACGAGTGAGGTGAAATCCATCGATGATTGGGTCTAGGACCAGTGCGTCGAATCCGCCATGATGGATACTAGTGGGGTGGTCCCTGCGATCGAAGGTGATCGAACAGGAGGACCAAGGGTTGAACTTTGGGGCGACTGGCTCCAACGCATATACGTCCCTGAGCGCACGCTTCCGCTCCCTCTTGGGGATGTGGGTTGCGTATATCATGTTCATCGTCCACACTTGCGGGGGAAACCTCTTTTGTCCTCCAGTGTGCGGCTGCCGGGGCTCCTCCTCGTCATCACTATGCGGCCCCTTGTCCTTGTTTTCGACAATTAACTTGCCGGCCTGCTTGAACACCCAACAATCCCTGTTGGTGTGATTGGCTGGCTTGTCTGGGGTGCCGTGTATTTGACACGAGCGATCGAGTATACGGTCCAAGCTGGACGGACCCGGCGTACTTTGTTTGAATGGATTTTTTCCACTGACCAGGTTTAGAGCCTTTGAATCCGGCATTGACTGCTGTATCCTCAGTATTTTCGCTGTTAATGCGGCGCTTATGCTTGTTGCGACGTGACCTGCTATTGCTGTCCTTTGTATCTGAGGTACCATGCTTCTTTGATATGTTGTTACTGCGAGCCAGCCAGTTGTCTTCTCCCGCACAAAAGCGGGTCATGAGCGTCGTGAGAGCTGCCATAGATTTCGGCTTTTCCTAACCAAGGTGCCGGGCTAGCCACTCGTCTTGGATGTTGTGCTTGAAAGCCGCTAAGGCCTCCGCATCCAGACAGTCAACGATTTGATTTTTCTTTGTAAGGAACCGAGTCCAGAATTGCCTGGCCGACTCTTCTGGCTGCTGAATTATGTGGCTCAAATCATCGGCGTCTGGTGGTCGCACATAAGTGCCCTGAAAGTTGTCGAGGAATGCGGCTTCTAGATCTTCCCAACAGCTAATGGAGTCCGCTGGCAAGATGTTAAGCCAATGTCGCATTGGTCCTTTGAGCTTTAGTGGGAGGTATTTGATGGCGTGTAAGTCATCGCCGCGGGCCATGTGGATGTGGAGGAGGAAATCCTCAATCCATACTGCGGGGTCTGTTGTGCCGTCATATGATTTAATATTTACAGGTTTGAAACCTTCGGGGAATTGATGTTCCATTACTTCGTCTATGAAGCATAAGGGGTGTGCGGCGCCTCTGTATTGGGCTATATCGCGATGCAGCTCAAATGGGTCTTGCCCACTGTGTTCGGCCCGGCCGGATTTGCTTTTACTGTATTCGGCGTGACGTTTGTCGTCTGGCAGAGTGGTGCGCCCTCATGATCCGTAGATCGATCTTGAATGCTTTGCCTTGTCCTCCAATATGTCTCACAGGTCTGGCGTATCTCCCCATGCCTTTTTATTTGAATGGCGTTGGGGTGGAGGCTGAGCTTTTGGCTGGAATGCCTCTCTATCGCGGCCACGAGGTGGTCGATCAGCCGTATCATACGCTTCTTCCTCCAGTCGGGGTAGTAACCTGCGCCTTGGGTAACTCTTGGAGGGGCGCTCGAGTTTATATTCCTCGGCCGCGAGGACTTCAGTCCATTTGTCAGCTAGCAGATCTTGATCAGCTTGAAGTTGCTGCTGCTTTTCCTTCAGGCTATTTGCCATGGCCATAAGCCGGCGCTTGAAGTGCTCTTGTTCGACGGGATCCTCTGGTACGGCGAATTCATCATCGCCGAGGCTTGCCTCGTCTTCGGAGGGGGGCATGTGATTGTCATCCTCCTCCTCCTCTCCGTCTGCCGCTCTCTCAGGAGAGCTGGCTCCTCCATCCTCCTGCTCTAACTCTTGCTGGAGGGGTTTGTTGTTTTCTTCGGCACTATCCGGAGTGTTATTATCTCCTGTGCCGGTATCACCACTTTTGCTTTGGCGGGACTTAGAGCGGCGCCGCCGACGTCGACGTTTGGGTTTCTTCTTGGAGGGGTCATCCTCCACTATCCCGTCGCCATTGCCTTCTTTGGGTGTATCCACCATGTATATGTCATATGACGAGGTGGCTTGCCAGTGCCCTATAGGTGCTGGTTCATGTTCGTCTCCTACATCGTCGTCCATACCATCGATGTCTTCGGAGTCGAAGTCGAGCATGTCGGTTAAATCATCGACAGTGGCTACGAAGTGGGTGGTGGGTGGGCGTCGAATTTCTTCGTCGTCCGCATCCCAATCCTGTTGGCCATAATCCGGCCAGGGCTCTCCTGACAAAGAGAGAGACCTTAGTGAATTCAAAATGCCGCCGACGGGCGAGTGCTGAAAGATATCCACGGCGGTGAATTCCATGATCGGCGCCCTATCGAATTCGATTGGCAGGGGCGCGGATGGTTCGGAGTCCAGCACCTTGGAGTCACGGGCTGTGCAGAGGGTTAGGCTGGTGTTCGGCTCGATCGCCATTGAGACTGCAGCCCCTGAGGCGGTGTCTAACCACCCGTCCTCGACTGGCGCAGTTGGCTCTGAGCTAAGGGTCGGAGCTAATGCGGGCACAACCTCTGGGGTGCTGTTTGGCGGTAGAGCTAGGTCATACCCATCGCGACAGTGCGGCGCGCCCGGCTGTGGCTTGAATCCGTCGAAGATCAAGTCTCCGCGGATGCCGGCCGTGTAGTTCAAACTTCCAAATCTGACCTGATGGCCAGGGGCGTAGCTTTCAATCTGCTCCAGATGGCCAAGCGAATTAGCCCGCAGTGCAAAGCCGCCGAATACGAAGATCTGTCCGGGGAGAAAAGTCTCACCCTGGACCGCATCGCTATCGATGATAGTAGGAGCCATCAAGCCTAACGGCGACGAGACAAAGGAACTCTCAATGAAAGCACCAATGTTGGTGTCAAAACCGGCGGATCTCAGGTAGGGGGTCCCGAACTGTGCGTATAGGCCGGATGGTAACATGAGGCAGAGGACACGATGTTTTACCCAGGTTCGGGCCCTCTTGATGGAGGTAAAACCCTACGTCCTGCTTGATTGATATTGATGATATGGGTAGTACAAGAGTAGATCTACCACGAGATCAGAGAGGCTAAACCCTAGAAGCTAGCCTATGGTATGATTGTATGTTATGGTTGTTGTCCTACGGACTAAAACCCTTCGGTTTATATAGACACCGGAGAGGGTTAGGGTTACACAAGGTCGGTTACAAAGGAGGAGATATCCATATCCGTATTGCCTAGCTTGCCTTCCACGCCAAGTAGAGTCCCATCCGGACACGAGACGAAGTCTTCAATCTTGTATCTTCATAGTCTAACAGTCCAGCCAATGGGGATAGTCTGGTTGTCCGGAGACCCCCTAATCCAGGACTCCCTCAGGGGTCCTATTGGAAACTAAGGGATATTAAGGCCTCCTTTTAACAGAGTACCGGACCAAAGCATTAGCACTTAGTGAATACATGAACTCCTCAAACTACGATCATCACCGGGAGGGGTCCCGACTATTGTCAGTCCGGGATTGCCGGATCATAACACGTAGTAGGTGACTATAACTTGCAAGATAGGATCAATAACACAATTATATTCATGAAAACATAATAGGTTCAGATCTGAAATCATGGCACTCGGGCCCTAGTGACAAGCATTAGGCGTAGCAAAGTCATAGCAACATCAATCTTAGAACATAGTAGATACTAGGGATCAAACCCTAACAAAACTAACTCGATTACATGGTAAATCTCATCCAACTCATCACGGTCCAGCAAGCCTACGATGGGATTACTCACGCACGTCGGTGAGCATCATGAAATTGGTGATGGAGGATGGTTGATGGTGACGATGGCGACGGATTCCCCTCTCTGGAGCCCCGAACGGACTCCAGATCTGCCCTCCCGATGAAGAATAGGGCTTGGCGGTGGCTCCGTATCGTAAAACACGATGAATCCTTCTCTCTGATTTCTTTCTCCCTGGACGTGAATATATGGAGTTGGAGTTGAGGTCGGTGGAGGTCCAGGGGGGCCACAAGGTCGGGTGGCGCGCCGCAGGGGATGGGCGCCCCCTTCACTTGATTGTTTCACCAATATTTTTTTATTAATTCCAAAACTTATCCCCGTGAAGTTTCAGGTCATTCCGATAACTTTTTATTCTGCACAAAGATAACACCATGGCAATTCTGCTGAAAACAGCTTCAGTTCAGGTTAGTTCCATTCAAATCATGCAAGTTAGAGTCCAAAACAAGGGCAAAAGAGTTTGGGAAAGTAGATACGACTGGGTCGTATCAACTCCCCCATGCTTAACCCATTGCTTGTCCTCAAGTAATTTAGTTGACAAACTGAAAGTGATAAAGAAAAAGTTTTATAAACTCTGTTTGATCTTGTTGTTGCAAATATGTAAAGCCAGCATTCAAGTTTTCAGCAAAGATTATGAACTAACCATATTCACAATAACTTTTAGGTCTCATATTTACTCATATCAATGGCATAATCAACTAGCGAGCAATAATAATAAATCTCAGATGACAACACTTTCCCAAAACAATCATGATATGATATAACAAGATGGTATCTCACCAGCCCTTTCTGAGGCCGCAAAACATAAATGCAGAGCAGCACTGAAGATCAAGGACTGACTAGACAGTGTAATTCATGGTAAAATAGATCCAATCACAATCGTACTCAATATAAATTAATAACAATGCATACAAATGATAGTGGTGCTCTCTAACTGGTGCTCTTTATAAGAGGATGATGACTCAGCAATAAAAGAAATAGATAGGCCCTTCACAGAGCGAAGCAAGGATTTGTAGTGGTGCCAGAGCTCGAGTTTTGAACTAGAGATAAATAATATTTTGAGCGGCATGCTTTCATTGTCAACATAACAACTAAGAGATCTCTATATCTTCCATCATGCTACATACATTATAGGCGGTTCCCAAACAGAATGGTAAAGTTTACACTCCCCCACCATCAACAAGCACACTCCATGGCGGTCCGAAACAACGGGTACCGTCCAACTAACAACAGTCCTAGGGGAGTTTTGTTTGCAATTTTTTTGATTTGATTTGAGCATGGGACTGGGTATCCCGGTTACTAGCCATTTTCTCGTGAATGATGAGCGGAGTTCACTCATCATGAGAATAACCCACCTAGCATGGAAGATATTGACAAACCTTGTTGGTACATGAGCGATTCGAGCATACAAAACATATTATCATTTGAAGGTTTAGAGTTTGGCACATGCAAATTTACTTGGAACGGCAGGTAAATACCGCATATAGGAAGGTATAGTGGACTCATATGGAACAACATTGGGGTTTATGGAAGTGGATGCACAAGCAATATTCCTGCTTAGTACAGGTGAAGGCTAGAAAGAGTCTGGGAAGCGACCAACTAGAGAGCGACAACAGTCATAAACATGCATCGAGATTAACCAACATTGAGTGCAAGCATGAGTAGGATATAAATCACCATGAACATAAATATCGTAGAGGCTATGTTGATTTTGTTTCAACTACATGTGTGAACATGTGCCAAGTCAAGCCACTTGAGTCATTCAAAGGAGGATACCATCCTATCATACTACATCACAACCATTTTAATTTTCATGTTGGCACACAAGGTAAACCATTATAAACTCCTAGCTAGTTAAGCATGGCATGAGTAACTACAATCTCTAATTGTCATTGCGAACATGTTTCATTCATAATAGGCTGAATCAGGAATGATGAACTAATCATATTTACAAAAACAAGATAGGTTGAGTTCATACCAGCTTTTCCTCATCTCAATCATTTTGTCATATATCGTCATTATTGTCTTTCACTTGCATGACTGAACGGTGTGGATAATAATAATAGTGCACGTGCATTGAACTAAGCTGGAATCTGCAAATATTTTTTCAAAGGAGAAGACAAGGTAAAATGGGCTCTTTGTTAGATCAACAATAATGCATATGAGAGCCACTCAACATTTTCATCGTGGTCTTCTCCTCTCGACCCCCAAAGAAAAGAAAATAATTTCAAAGAAAGACACTGAAATATTTTTGGAGTTTTTGTTTTTCCGAAGAAAGTAAAACAAGAACGAGAAAAACTATTTACACGGGAAAGCTCCCAACAAGCAAAAGAAGAACGAAAATTCTTTTTGGATTTTCTTTTAGTTTTACCACTAAGCATGCATAGAAGGTAAACTAACTACAACTATTTTTTGGTTTTTCATATGGTTTTTCAAACACACAAGAAGAAAGTGTTGGGTTTCGTAGTAATTTCAAAAAAATTCCTACGCACACGCAAGATCATGGTGATGCATAGCAACGAGAGGGGGAGTATGATCTACATACCTAGTAGATCGACAGTGGAAGCGTTTGGTTGATGTAGTCGTACGTCTTCACGATCCGACTGATCAAGCACCGAAACTACGGCACCTCCGAGTTCTAGCACACGTTCAGCTCGATGATGATCCCCGGACTCCGATCCAGCAAAGTGTCGGGGAAGAGTTCCGTCGGCACGACGGCGTGGTGATGATCTTGATGTACTACTGCTGCAGGGCTTCGCCTAAGCACCACTACAATATTACCGAGGACTATGGTGGCTGGGGGCGCCGCACACGGCTAAGGAATAGATCACGTGGATCAACTTGTGTCTCTCTGGGGTGCCCCTGCCTCTGTATATAAAGGACTAAAGGGGGGAGGCTGGCCGGCGAAGGAGGGCGCGCCAGGAGAGTCCTACTCCCTTTGGGAGTAGGATCCCCCCCCCAATCCTAGTTGGAATAGGATTCGCGGAGGGGGAAAAGAGAGAGGGGGGCCGGCCACCTCTCCTTGTCCTAATAGGACTAGGGGAGGGGGGAGGCACGCGGCCCATCTTGGGCTGCCCCTTCTCTTTTCCACTAAAGCCCACTAAGGCCCATATAGCTCCCGGGGGGTTCCGGTAACCTCCCGGTCCTCCGGTAAAATCCCGATTTCACCCGGAACACTTCCGATATCCAAACATAGGCTTCCAATATATCAATCTTTGTGTCTCGACCATTTCGAGACTCCTCGTCATGTCCGTGATCACATCCGGGACTCCGAACAACCTTCGGTACATCAAAATGCATAAACTCATAATAAAACTGTCATCGTAACCTTAAGCGTGCGGACCCTACGGGTTCGAGAACAATGTAGACATGACCGAGACATGTCTCCGGTCAATAACCAATAGCGGGACCTGGATGCCCATATTGGCTCCTACATATTCTACGAAGATCTTTATCGGTCAGACCGCATAACAACATACGTCGTTCCCTTTGTCATCGGTATGTTACTTGCCCGAGATTCGATCGTCGGTATTCCAAATACCTAGTTCAATCTCGTTACCGGCAAGTCTCTTTACTCGTTCTGTAATACATCATCCCGCAATTAACTCATTACTTGCAATGCTTGCAAGGCTTAAGTGATGTGCATTACCGAGAGGGCCCAGAGATACCTCTCCGACAATCGGAGTGACAAAACCTAATCTCGAAATACGCCAACCCAACATGTACCTTTGGAGACACCTGTAGTACTCCTTTATAATCACCCAGTTACGTTGTGACGTTTGGTAGCACCCAAAGTGTTCCTCTGGTAAACGGGAGTTGCATAATCTCATAGTTATAGGAACATGTATAAGTCATGAAGAAAGCAATAGCAACATACTAAACGATCGGGTGCTAAGCTAATGGAATGGGTCATGTCAATCAGATCATTCACTTAATGATGTGATCCCGTTAATCAAATAACAACTACTTGTTCATGGTTAGGAAACAAAACCATCTTTGATTAACGAGCTAGTCAAGTAGAGGCATACTAGTGACACTTTGTTTGTCTATGTATTCACACATGTATTATGTTTCTGGTTAATACAATTCTAGCATGAATAATAAACATTTATCATGATATAAGGAAATAAATAATAACTTTATTATTGCCTCTAGGGCATATTTCCTTCAGAAAGCAAAAAAAAGAAATAAACTAACATGGATATTACAGTGAAAAAGTATGAACACTGATAACTATGATGAGTGTGTGAACATGAATATAATGTCGGTGAGAAATACGTACTTCCCAAACTCAGACTTTTGGCCTAAGTTGGTCTATGCCCATGGATCAAAGTAGCCCTCTCCGGTGTACTGAGGAGGATCCTGGGGGTTCCATTAGTTAGCGAGCTCCTGTGGCTCCCACTGATACATAGACTCCTGATATGGATCAGGTGATGGCTCTGGCTCAGGAGGTGGGGATCGTGTCCCCTCCCAGTATGCATGAATGTCCGTGGGCAAAATAAAGTACCTGCCTGAATGAATATCGAACAAAATAGGTGCAGGCAAGGTAATAATCTGAAAGGTGACCTCGCTAAATACAAGGTTATAAATAAGTCTCTTTTCCTCATCATGGCGAATAAACTTATGTGCTACCATGCTGTCATAATCTAAATGTATAGTGGGTAGCAATTTCTCCTCTTTTTCATAGTGCCTAATGGGTATATCAAAGTGTTTAGCAAGGCGGGAGGCGAAGATACCTCCAGAAATAGGTCCCTTTGTACGGTTTAAACTCAACCGTTTAGTGACCATAGCGCCCAAACTATAAGTTCCATCTCTATGTAAAGCGTGGCGCAAAATGGCGAGGTCAGGGGCACTAAGGCCTCCACTCTCTCCATGACTAATTAAACATCTCCCAGCAAATAATGAGTAATAGCATAAAACAGGGAAATGTATACTAGCCACTCTCGCTCCCGACACTCCTCTATTTTCCCCTACGGTAATTTCATTAATAAGGCCTTCCACATCACTAGGACGTGGCTCCTTGATGCTACCCTCATAAGGTAATTTACAAACCTCACAAAAGTCATAAAGCGTCATTTCTTTGTACTCATCATATAAGTGAAAGTCTACCGTGGGTGGTGATCTCCTAGCATGAAAATAAAAAATTTGCACGAAAGTATTAGTGAGTAGTGTTGGGGAACGCAGTATTTCAAAAAAATTACCTACGATCACGCAAGATCTATCTAGGAGATGCATAGCAACGAGAGGGGAGAGTGTGTCTACGTACCCTCGTAGATCGAAAGAGGAAGCGTTTAGTAACGTGGTTGATGTAGTCGAACGTCTTTGTGATCCAACCGATCCAAGTACCGAACGCACGACACCTCCGCGATCAGCACACGTTCAGCTCAATGACATCCCTCAAACTCTTGATCCAATGAGGTCGAGGGAGAGTCCCGTTAGCACGACAGCATGGTGATGGTGATGATGAAGTTACCGATGCAGGGCTTCGCCTAAGCACTACAACGATATGACCGAGGTGTGTAACCGTGGAGGGGGGCACCACACACGGCTAAAAGATCAACTTGTGTGTCTTTGGGGTGCCCCCTCCCCGCGTATATAAAGGGGCGGAGGAGGAGGAGGCCAGCCAAGGTGTGGCGCGCCAAGGGGGGGGGACTCCTACTTGGACTCCCAGTCCAAGTAAAATTCGCCCCCTCCTTTCATAATCCTACAAGGAGAAGGAGAGAAGGAAAGGAAAGAGGAGAAGGAGAGAAGGAAAGGCCCCCCAACCCTAACCCAATTTGGATTGGGCTTGGGGGGTGTGCGCCTTCACCTACCCGTCGCCTCCTCTCTTCCATGAAGGCCCATTAACCCCCCCCCC